>NC_043010.1:66876546-66889046 GCF_006345805.1 Octopus sinensis
TTTCCAGGGTCTTCTCAGGCAACCCACAAAGCAGAGTCCTTGTCGGTCCCTATCTCCACGAAATACCGCCTCATCTGGCAGTGATCATGCGATATGTGGTTGACCAGCACGTGCCGTCAACCCAACCGAATCATCAGTGAAGAGAACACGCTAAGCAGGGTCTAACTCGGAAAATCGAGCAACATGACCAAAATGTCTGAGCTAGCACTCCGAAATCATAACAAGTAACAGGTCGCATTCCACACCAATGGTAACCCATAATCCTGCAAAGCGTCCCGGCACCGAAAGAGTTCAGGCGCCTCCCACAAGGGCTCCGGACTGTCCAAGTCTCACAGCAGGGACAGGGAGGACCAGAGACCTAAAGGATTTTGGAGCTGCAGAGTATACCTCCTCAAGGGATTAGGCTGATGATGGTTTTATACACCAGAATAGTTAGTGCAGTTCGAATTGGGGGTTCAACATCTGATATCTGACTTTTCCCCAGTTAGATATGGACAGAGGGTCACGAAAATTTTTTCTGTTTTATTATTATTATTATTATTAAGCGGTGACAGGAGCCAATATCAACGCGGAAAAGTGAGTGGGCTTGCAACTCGGCACCTGGAGGAGCAAGTCCATGCCGCCCAACAGCGCCGTGGGGTGCTGGACAGTTCCTCGGAGTCTGGTTTGGTCCGGATCTCCCGGTGGAGAAAAACTGGGACGAGGTCACGAGCAGGGTAGCCAATCTCACCCAGAAATTGGCCGAAAGGAAGCTGCCCCTGAAAGGTCGAGCGGAGGGGGCGAATGCGTGCATCACATCCGTCATCTATTGCCGCTTGACCGTCGTCCCTTGCTCCGTTTGCTGGTTGGCCATGTTGGTGCGCATACTCTTCCGCTTTCTGTGGAAGAGGCGCGTTCCACTGCTCAGGCGACCCTTCTGCTGTCAACAGCCGCTGAATGGAGGGCTGGGCATGCCGTGGTTACTGATGTGCAGACATGCGCTGAAGTTGCAGCATCTCCAGCGTTTCCTTGACGGTGAGCAAGTGTGGTCACTGTATGTCAGGCACACTTTTCCACAGCTCGTCTCTTTGGCTGAGCTGCAAACGTGGAATAGGCGTAGACCGAGGAGGAACACTTGGAACCTCGAGTGCCATCAAGCGCTCACAGCCCTCTACTAGGCCGCAATGCGGTCGGTGGTAGTTCCACTCTAGCGTTCTCTAGAGAGCTAGTGGAGGGAAAGCGCAATGACGTTCTCGGGGAAACTCTGGGCGTCGATGGGGATCAACTAACCGGTCTGTTTCGGAGAACTTTCAGGCCTGGGCCTATGGATAACTTCCAGAAATCCTTGCCTGGCAGTGCTACCGAGGGGCGCTGCCTGTTCAAGATAAACTTTACAGGCACGGAAGTGCAATCAGCCAGGCCTGCCCGAACGCCCATTAGCCGGGCGCCCAGAACGATGAAACCGTTCTGCACGCCCTAGTCCAGTGCCCGAGTATTGCTGACCAGTGGGTTTATGTCGAACACCTGTGGTCGCATGTAGGACGGATCCGGCTATCAGCTGAATCCATTATGAAGAGTGCCCTGCCGCTCTCTTTTGGCCGGGTGGGGCTGGCAATTTTTATTTGTCTAGTGGCTGTAGCGAAAGAGGTGGTATGGTGGACCCGCTTGAAAGGGCTAAAGAAAGACACCTTCCTCTTTGGTCAAGCCCTCATCAACTTTTTCAAGTTTCACTTGAAAAGGAAGCTGAGGGTGGAGAGGGAAGTGTTGCCTTGTAGCAAGTTTGTTGAAAAGTGGGTGAATGTTGGAAGAATGCATAGTGTGAAAGGACCAATTCTGAGTATACACCTGTGAGAAAAAGAAGAAGGGCTCTTACCCTGTTGATCAAGTACCCATGGCTTTTGTAGGTTTTTTCCACGAAGACTTTAAAGCGCCCCAACTATTGGGAGTTTTAATTTGTTCAGTTTAATTATTTATATTGTTTACACACGGAAAACCCATTGTATGTTGCTGCATGTCATTTAATGTAGTTTTATTTGAGCCCTTGTGGCTAATAAAATAATGAATTACTATTATTATTGTTGTTGTTGTTGAGTGAGAGAGCAGTGCATGCCATCAGAGTGACACTGGGGTAAAATATACGAAGCCCAATATACCCATCATGACCACCCGTCTGATAAGGGTACACTAGGCACATGCATCACAACCATATGTGCGTGACATGGTGATCTCATATCAAGATAAACAGCACATCACCTTGCAGGTGGGGCCCAGTTGGAATTTTCTTCTGGTCGAGTAGCCCATCCCGCTCAAAAAGTCCCTGAATAAGGGTTGTTTAAGGATGTTGAACGAACCACCCATGTTTCCAGAGGTGAACTATTCAAACCCCAAAGAATCCCTCTCAACACACGGCTATGATGCTCCCCCACTACTTCTGCTCATGTTCAGAGATGCACATATTGTCAGCCACTAAGGGACATGCTCAACTGGTTAAGGTCAAACAACTGAAAGCAAATCTGTGGTATTGAGCAGAATATTTACTGTAGCCCGTCTTTTATACCAAGACAAAACACGTACATGATAACACTTCCAATCAGTTAAGATCAGAAGCCATGAGAGCCAGTGCCTGGTACTGCATCAAGGCATTTATTATTATTATTATTATTATTATTATTATTATTGTAGTTGTTGTTGTTGTTGTTGTTATTCTATGTTTGACTTTTGCTTTACATTTGCACAAGCTGGCTCCAAGTCTCACCCAGAGACCTCAAGAGACAACAGGTTGGAAGTTCATGATGGTGTTATACCTAGGGTGCCATATATTTGGTTTTGCACTTAATGTTGTACTCGTGAATGCCTAAAAAAAAAACCATACGAAAATTATGTTTGTTTTAAAACTTGAGATTACATAGAAAGTATTTTGCGTTGGATATGAGCAGTTCCCATGAGCACTATCTTTTGAATTTCTGCCAGTTTGGGGTTTCCTGGTATCTGAGTTAGGTAGCAATCAGCCCCTTTTGCTATCATTCCCAGGGCACCTATGACAACAGGTATTGTTTTATTATTATTATTATTATTATTATTATTATTATTATTATTATTATTATTATTATTATTATTATTATTATTATTATTATTATTATTATTATTATTATTATTATTATTATTATTATTATTATTATTATTCCAGGAACCACCGTTTGGTATTGATACCAAGGAAAGAAGTCAGGGAAGCCAATACAGTTTCTACTTTTGGCCATGAACACCCTTTCGCTGTTTATAATCCTCATTATAGGTAAGTCAGTTACTTGTCCGTGTAAGACGTTGTTAACGTCCCTTGATTGTTGTCGCCCCCGACTTTTCACCTCACCATTCGTTAGCTTGAAACACCCGCGCATTGCCCGACTGGTTGAGGGCTGCGAATGCTTACTCTTTTACTCTTTTACTTGTTTCAGTCATTTGACTGCGGCCATGCTGGAGCACCGCCTTTATTCGAGCAACTCGACCCCGGGACTTATTCTTTTTTGTAAGCCCAGTACTTATTCTATCAGCCTCTTTTGCCGAACCGCTAAGTAACGGGGACATAAGCACACCAGCATCTGTTGTCAAGCAATGCTAGGGGGACAAAAACAGACACAGAAACATACACACGCATATATATATATATACATATATACGACGGGCTTCTTTCAGTTTCCGTCTACCAAATCCACTCACAAGGCTTTGGTCGGCCCGAGGCTATAGTAGAAGACACTTGCCCAAGGTGCCACGCAGTGGGACTGAACCCGGAACCATGTGGTTGGTAAACAAGCTACTTACCACACGATGACATTCCAGAGGCAAACAAACGAAAACGAAAGTAGACCAAATACAGGGCAAAATGAAGTAAATGACCAAACACAACAAAACCAAATACAAAACTACAGAAGACTTGACTAGCAAGAACCAAACCGGAACAGCACGGCAAAAGCATAAATAAAAGAGAATGTGAGGAAAATTTACAAAGAAAATTCCAACGATGGTGGAATTTATGAAGGTGATAATCTAAAGGGGATAAACAAAGAACTAAAACCTACAGATTTCATATTTAGCAGAAAAAGCACTTCTCAAGAATAAATATCCACGATGGTAGATGTAACAGCAACAATAATAAAGATAATAGAAATGGCCATTTCAGACATGATGAAAACAGACACGAAAATTAATGTCACCAGGTTAAAGAAGCTAACCTTTACAATGGAAAGCGGGTATACTCATACAAGAATATTAATTTCTGTGAGGTATACTTGCCATCTCAATATGGCTAACCAATAAGGATGGGTGTTACTGTAGCTTGTAGCCCCAGGAGAACATCGTCTCCAGCTGGCTTTACGCATACTCTCTGTGCCCTTATGGTATTTGCAAAGGGAGGTCACCCTTCCCTCGTGAACCTAAGTGATACGCACGGACTGCAGTTTCTAGGTTTTTACCTGTCATCAGCGTACGATAAATACCATAAGAGCACAGAAAGTGTGCCTAAAGCCAGCTGGAGACGACGTTCTCCTGGGGCTACAAGCTACAGTAAAACCCACCCTTAGTGGTTAGCCATATTGAGATGGCAAGTATACTTCACATTGTCGTGCAGTTACTGTTTATACCTCGTTCAGAGATTTAATATTAATTTCAAATTTTAGCAAGTTCGAAGGAAGGGGTAAGTTGAGTACTGGGGTCGATGTAATCGTCTATCCTTCTACCCCACATTTCAGGCATTTGTGCCTATAGTAGAAAGGATTATCATTATTTTTATTTTCATTATCATCTTTCAATTCTGTTTCCATTTCTTGCCGAGTGTCTTCCCGACACCTACGGCAGAGAACCGCATTGGTAGGATATTTAAATAAGCACACCAGATTGTTCGTTTACAAAGTCATGTGATAGAGAAAAAAGGAAGAAGGACAGAGAGAAAAAGCAAAAATTAAAAAAAGTAAACAAAGAAGATAAAGGGGGGAAAAGGAAAAAAAATTCAGTGACAATGCTCTTCTTCTTCTTCTTCTTCTTCTTCTTCTTCTTCCAATCAGGACTCGCGCCGTTAGCCACAAAGAATAATCTCTAATTCGAGCCTACTCTAAGCTACTAAGAATGCGTGTGGCAACTTGAAGATCCACCTACCACACGCGATAGACTGGCGGTTGCACGGGCGCGAAAGCTACGTTGTTATCCTCATTCCGTAAACGGTGGCTTTTAACGGGTAGAGAGCTGAACCATCCTGGGGTACAGAAAATTCGCAATCTAGACTAGGGTCTGAAAGTTTACCACACCATAGTGGGTTACACCATGGTTCCTCTGCTTTGTGGCAGAAGTAGGAAGAAAGAGTGAGAGAAAGTTGTGGTGAAAGTGTACAGCGGGCTTCATTCCCCCACCCCAGGAGCCTCATGGAGCTTAGGTGTTTTCGCTCAATAAACACTCACAATGCCCGGTCTGAGAATCGAAACCGCGTTCTTACGACCGCGAGTCCGCTGCCCTAACCACTGGGCCATTGCGCCTCCACATTACATGTAGTGGTTATTATTATGGGTGTGCTTCGGGTCTACACCAGCTTGTTTGCTACGGGCCACATATTTGTCATGCAGAGGTTTTTGTTCCCATCTATCAGCCGATCGTTCAGATGCATTTTCCTTTGCTATCGATTCCACCTACTTTGCAACTACAGTTGTTGCACTTCCATCATGCTGTTCAACGTAGGCATTATGCATAAATTTGCTTGAAAGTGTTCTGCTCTCCTTCATAACAGAATAAAGCTTCTTACGTTTTTCATGGTTTGTCAACGAGCTTTAGCATCCAGTTGTTAGATGTTTCAAGATATTCAGCCAGTCCAATTGTGGTGGTTGTGTAAGAGATTTCAGACTGGATCAAGCCTCGACCTCCTTGAGTTAGTTAGTTAGTTAGTTAATTTTTTGGCTCAAAAAGCAAAAAGCAAGGCCATGTAGGGGGACATTGAGTTATGTACAGGGTGGTTTTCATGCAAAGAGTTCAGGCCATTTGCGGTCAAGGGAAACTTTGAACCGAGCGGTCGTCGGCATCTTCACTATCTCGTCCGAGAGCTTATTCCACGGACCCGCAACCCGGACGGAGAAAGCCCCTCTCCTTCGATTGAGATGAAATCGTCGCAGATAGAGCTTTTCGGAGTGACCCCGCAGCCGACGCTCTGGAGCAGGAGTGAAGAACAGCTCTTTCGAGAGGTTACACTTTCCGCTTATGAGTTCTGGGTAGGTAAAGACGATCTGCGTGTACCTTTGAGTGGTGCATCTTATTGTAAGTCAGCAGCTTACGGATTTTCCTGTCAATCTTTTCTATTTTGTTCATATTCTAGTTCAACACATTGAAACTGTAAATAGCAACCGGAACTGCTAAGGAATTTATAGTGAACACCTTGTTACGTGCATTTAACTCGGATTTTAGGACTGCTCAAGCTCTCCTGTAACATTCCTTCCTGATCTTCTCTTTCATGCTTGCATGCTGAATGTCAGAGCCCTCGTGTATTCCGAGGATTTTGTAAGTTTGTTCCTGCTCGAGTTCTTTTATGATTGTGTCAACATCCAACACCACTGAATATGGTCTTCAATTTCCCTTTCTGGAAAGTGGACTTAGCACATTTATCCAGATCAAATTCCATCCCGATGTCATCACTGAATGCATTCACAGTACGTAGTTCCTTCAAGCTCATTTAAGTCATCCATATAAATGACTTATGTTTTTGTTACCAATTTTATATCTATACCCTGTTCCATTAAGTTCACTTGTAAGGAGTATTAGAGCTATGCAAAAATTATTATTATTATTCTAATTATTATTATTATTATTGTTATTATTATTATTATTATTCTAATTATCTTTATTATTATTATTATTATTATTATTATATTATTATTATTATTATTATTATATTATTATTATTATATTATTCCATGTTTGACTTTTGCTTTGTATTTGTACAAGTTGACTCCAAGTCTCACCAAGAGACCTCAAGAGACAACACGTTAGAAGTTCATGTTGGTGTTATGCCTTGGGTGTCCTATATTTGGTTTTGCACATTTCAACATGTTTCCAAAACTTGTTACGCAGTGGTTCCCAAAGACTTATCGACATGTGTTCGCTCAAGTCAAGCAAATATTCTCATTGTCCAGACGACACACACACACACACAAACAGCATTACAAACACGGCCTGCACACCCACTTGCACATGCCACGACTCCGATTGGGATAGATCAGTTACCGGGCAACGTATATGGATTTTTTTTCTGTTTGAGAGCGATCAGGTTAATTTTTACCATTCTCGTTTGTGAGAGCAGATTTTATCTCAGATATTCTCATTTTAGAGATCATCTCCGGTTAATCGTTGAGAAGACGTTGGTATTGCGTTGGCGGAGGTTTGCGCTCTCCGAGTGCTATTATTATTATTATTATTATTATTATTATTATTATTATTATTATTATTATTATTATTATTATTGTTTTTTTTATATCGCGCTTTCACTTCACTACCGAGCGCAGCTCTGTGTGCCTTGGGTATGTGCTGTGATGCTCTGATGGTTATTGTACGGAAAGTGTTCTGCGTAGGATGTGTGCAGTGCCTAGTAGTGCAATTTTCTGTATGTTATATGAGTTTGTAAGTCCTGGTGTTTTTGTTATGTATTTGTATTATTATTATTATTATTATTATTATTATATTATTATTATTATTATTATGATTATTATTATTATTATTGTTTTTTTTATATCGCGCTTTCACTTCACTACCGAGCGCAGCTCTGTGTGCCTTGGGTATGTGCTGTGATTTGTTGTGATGCTCTGATGGTTACTGTATTGAAAGGGTTCTGCGTAGGATGTGTGCAGTGCCTAGTAGTGCAATTTTCTGTATGTTATATGTGTTTGTAAATCCTGGTGTTTTTGTTATGTATTTGTCTGAATATTTTTTTATCATACCTAATGCACCTACTATGGTAGGAATTATTTCTGTTATTAGATTCCACATTTCTGGTTACCTCTATTTCCAGGTCTTTGTATTTTGAAAGTTTCTCCATTTCTTTTAGAGACACGTTGTCATCTACTGGTATTGATACATCAATTAGAAAGCATTTTTTTTCTTCATGATCTCTGACAACTATATCTGGTCTGTTGGCCTTAATTTCTCTATCTGTGTGTATCGGCATATCCCAGAGTATGGTTGCTTTCTCGTTTTCTGTGACCTTTTCTAGGGTGTGCCTATACCATCTTTATTATTATTATTATTGAGTGAGAGAGCAGCGCATGCCATCAAAGTGACACTGGGGTAAAATATATAAAGCCCAATATACCCATCATGACTACCCGTCTGATAAAGGTACACCAGGCACATGCATCACAACCATATGTGCGCGACATGGTGATCTCATATCAAGATAAACAGCACATCACCTTGCAGGTGGGGCCCAGTTAGAATTTTCTTCAGGTTGAGTAGCCCATCCCGCTCAAAAGGTCCCTGAATAAGGGTTGTTTAAGGATGTTGAAAGAACCACCCATGTTTCCAGAGGTGAACTATTCAAACCCCAAAGAATCCCTCTCAACACATGGCTATGATGCTCCCCCACTACTTCTGCTCGTGATCAGAGATGCACATATCGTCAGCCACTAAGGGACATGCTCAACTGGTTAAGATCAAACAACTGACAAGCAAATCTGTGGTATTGAGCAGAATATTTGCTGTAGCCCATCTTTTATACCAAGACAAAACAATGTACATGATAACACTTCCAATCAGTTAAGATCAGAAGCCACGAGAGCCACTGACTGGTACTGCATATTATTATTATTATTATTATTATTATCATCATCATCATCATCATCATCATTTTCATTAGCATCTTCTTTCAATTCTTGTCGAGTGTCTTCCTGACGCCTGGGGCAGAGAAACGTACTGTATACATTGGTTGGCCATTAAATCAAGCACACCAGATTGTTCATTTACAGAGTCATGTGATAGAGGAAAAAAAAGAGGGAAAACAGAGAGAAAAAAGAAGAAAAGCAAAAAATAGAAAAGTAAACAAATAAAATAAGGGGGGGGGAGGAAAGAAGATTTACAGCAACAATGCTCTTATCATCATCATCATTATCATCATCGTCATCATCGTAATCGTTATCGTTATTCTTGTTGTTGTTGTTGTTGTTGTTGTTGTTGTTGTTGTTGTTGTTGTTGTTGTTGTTGTTGTTATAATCATCATCATCATCACCATCATCATCATTATTATTATTATTATTATTATTATTATTATTATTATTATTATTATTATCATTATTATCCAGGAAGCCGTCGAGCTGGCAGAACCGTTAGCGTGCCGGACGAAATGCTTAGCGGTATTTCGCCCATGGCTAAGCTCTGAGTTCAAATTCCGTACACACACACATACATATATACGACGGGCTTCTTTCAGTTTCCGTCTACCAAATCCACTCACAAGCTTTGGTCGGCCCGAAGCTATAGTAGAAGGTATTTGCCCAAGGTGCCACGCAGTGGGACTGAACCCGGAATCTGTGGTTGGTAAGCAAGCTACTCACCACACACCCACCCCTGCACCTATATATATATATTTCTAATTTTGGTTCAAGACAAGCAATTTAGAAGTGACGAGCAAGTTGATTATATCGACCCCAGTTCTTGACTGGCACTTGGTTTTATCGCCCCCCGAAAGAACGAAAAGCAAAGTCGACCGCAATAAAATGTGAACTCAGAACACAATACGCCAGAAGGAATGCCGCTAAGAATTTTATCTGACATCTCTCTCTATATAAACGGCAGTTTGTCTGTCTGCGTGTCTGTGTGTCTGTCAGGTTGTACCCTCACCCTGACCACGGCTTTCAACCGATTCTGATGAAACTAAACACACACATAGCCCAATGTCATAATTCAAAACTAACGCAGCGAAAATTTTGAAAAGTTCCCCAAGTTTTGAAAAAAATCGATAAATTTGACATGGGGTCGAGAATCTCAGCTTTTTTTTTTTTTTCGCAACTTGCAATCGATTTTCACCAAACTCATGGTGAAGCTTAATGTTACCCTAAGAAACTTAATTCTGACGTTAGTTTTCCATGCAATACCTTATCATCAGAAAAAATCGATAAAATCATGCCATTTTGGGAAATCGCGTTTTCGCCCAAAGGAACAGCTAGGAACATCGTATACACAGAAGACATTGTAACCTACACATGCGCCTTCGTTCCCTAGAGGGAAAGGACTAGATTGGGATTAGTCGTTGCCTACTAGGGGCTCTTACATACCCAGGCAACGCCGGGCTATGCTGCTAGTCCTAACTATTCTGAAGCTCATCGCTTTTATTAAAGCTTGTATATTAATAATTCTTTGTTTCTTTACTCCAGGCGTGACACCCTCTGCCGGCGATGCAGTATATAGCCCAAGTATTGTCCAGATCTGTTACTACAAAGTCATGGGCAAAAGCCCAAATGATGCAGTCTTGTCCCTCAATACCTATAGCATGCAACAATTTAAGGTCTTCTGCGGGTTGGTTGTTGATTTTTACTTTTTTATATTTTCTATTTAAAAAAAAAATTTTAAAGTTTTTTTAATCGATGTACAGCGGTCATGTTGGGGCACCACCTTAAAGGGTTTAGTCGAACAAATAGCCCTTAGGACTTATTTATTTATTTTTGTTTTCTGTTTTGTAGTCTATAATTATTCTATCGGTTCTGTTGTCGAAACCGCTAAGTTACAGGGACGTAATCAAACCAACACCAGTTGTCAAGCAGTGGGGGAGCGGCACACATGAGCACAAAAAACACACACGCACCAACAAACAGACACACACGTACACGCACCAACAGACAGACACACACGCAGACGCACGCAGACAGACGCACGCACACACGTAGACACAGACAGACGCACACGCACACGCAGCCGCAGACAGACACATACGCACACACAAACAGACACACGCGCACGCACGCACACACTCGCACGCACGCACACACTCGCACACGCATACACAAACAGACACGCGCACACGCACACACAGAGACAGACACACGCGCACACGCATATATAAACAGACCGCACACGTATACGCACACACAGACAGATACACATGCACACGCACACACAGACAGACACACACCACATATTACAGGTTTCTACACAGTTTCCGGGTATTGGTAGTCCTGGAGATATACTATAAGGCAACTGCTCAAGTTACCGAGCAGTGGAACTGAACTCAAAACCACTTTGTTACAATGTGAGCTTTGTAACCACACGGCCTCGCATTAGGTGAGTCAGAACATCCTTGGTTATGTTGTTATCAAGGGCCCAATATTATGTTCAGTGCATTTACGGGCGCAAAGGCTACTTTGTTCAGGAGCTGCAAAAATCAGTTCACTCGCAGACGTTTATATTAACAGGCTGGTGCATAATTATTGCGGCTTTTTTTTTTTGTCAACAAATTTTATTAAGAGAAAACATTAACAACATGTAACAAAAACATCTTTAAAGAATTATTCCGGAGCATATTCACCATCTACTTCAATTACTGCTCCTCATTTGCTGGGCAGACGGTCAGACCGTTATTGAAAGATGTCTTTGTTAAATATTATTATTGTTTTTGTTGAATAAAATTTGTTGAAAAAAAGCTGCAATAATTATGCACCAACCCAATAATTTTCAGCGAAACACACACACACACACACACACACACACACACACACACACACACACCCACACACACACGCGCGCGCGCGACGGCCTTTTTCGATTTCCCTCTACCAAATCCATTCACGGGCTTTGGTCAGCCCGAGGCTATAGTATTGAGTTGGTGCATAATTATTGCGGCTTTTTTTTTTCAACAAATTTTATTCAGCAAAAACAATAATAACATGTAACAAAAACATCTTTAAAGAATTATTCCGGGGCATATTCACCATCTACTTCAATTACTGCTTCCCATTTGCTTGGCAGACGGTCACCCTAATAATAATAATAATAATAATAATAATAATAATAATAATAATATTAATAATAATAATAATAATAATAATATTAATAATAATAATAATAATAATAATAATAATAATAATAATAATTGAAAGACTTCAGACAAAAACCATTCCTCCTCATTGATATGACTGTCCCAATCTATATAAACGTATCTGTCAAGACCTACCAAAAACTGAGCAAGTATAAAGATCTCGAAATAGAAATTAGTAAAATGTGGAACCAGAAGATTAAAACAATACCTGTTGTTATAGGTGTTGTAGGAATGATAGCAAAAGGGGCTGATTGCTACCTAGCTCAGATACCAGGAAACCCCAAATGGTAGAAATTCAAAAGATAGTGCACATGGGAACTGCCCATATGCTACGTAAAATACTGTCTATGTAATCTCAAATCTTAAAACAAACATAATTTTCTTATGGTTTCTTAAACATTCTCTAGAACAACACTATGTACAAAACCAAATATATGGCACCCTAGGCATAACACCAACAGGAACTTCTAACTTG
>NC_043010.1:66894046-66911546 GCF_006345805.1 Octopus sinensis
AAAGCAATGCAGTTAATCAAAGTATGCACCTAAATTATCAACACAATTTTACCATTTTATTAGTAGCTTATTTATGCCAGCAGTGAAGACTTCTGGAGGGCAAGAGGTGATGACATCACGAAAGGCTGTTTTTGCATCTTTTTTTAGATTTTTTCCTTGCAAAAAGTCATTTAATGCCTGGAAAATGAGATAGTCAGTTGGTGCAAAGTCTGCTGAGTATGGTGGATGATAGAGTACTTCCAAGGTCAGTTCCTGTAACTTGAGTAAAGTTCTTTGTGCAACATGTGGTCAAGTATTGTCTTGCAAGAGAATTGGCCTGTCTCTGTTGACCAATCTCGGTTGTTTAATTGTAAGTTCACTCATAATTTCATCCAATGGTTGATGTAGACATCCACTGTAATTGACTTACCAGGTCTCATGAAGCTGTAGTGGATGACACTAACACTGGACCACCAAACAGACACCATTAGCTTTTTTTGATGAATATTCTTCTTTGGATTGTGTTTTGGCACTTAGTCTATCCAACCACCGTGCAGAACGCTTGCTATTGTTGAAAAGAATCTATTTTTCATCACACATAACAATACGATGCAAAATTGGTTCGTTTTTATGCCGTAACAGCAAAGAACAGCAACTTTCAAGACGACGTGTCATTTGATGTTCGTTCAGTTCGTGTGGTGCCCACTTGTCCAGCTTCTGTATCTCCGATTTGTTACAGATGGGCCAATACATTTGGAATTGAAACATCAAACTACCTCACGCGTAGTTTGAAATGTATCCGCTTCCACTACAGTTTCCAGCTCATCATTATCCAACTTAGTCTCAGGTCTACCACGGGTTGATTTTCGAGAGTAAAGTCACCAGACTGGAACTTCTCAAACCATCGACGTATAGTGCACTCATTCGCCACATCTTCACCAAGCACCTCATTGATGATTTGAGCCGTCTGGGATGCATTATTTTCACGACAGAACCCATATTCATAAACAACAGGAATTTTTGATGATCTATCCATGAGTTCATAAAAATTGATTTACAAGAGAAAACTCACAATATAGTCAGACTGCATGAATAGCAGTTCGAAAAGTGAAGATATAACACTGCAATGTTGTAAAACAAAGAATTGTCAGGATAAAACATTACATATCATTATTATATTCAGTGGTTAGGGCAGCGGACTCGCGGTCATAGGATCGCGGTTTCGATTCCCAGACCGGGCGTTGTGAGTGTTTATTGAGCGAAAACACCTAAAACTCCACGAGGCTCCGGCAGGGGATGGTGGTGATCCCTGCTGTACTCTTTCACCACTGTCAAACTTGGTGCATAAGAAAATCGGACTTTCATTTTTAATGACTAAAATTATATTATTAAAATTATAATTTACTCCATGATCGAAACTGCAGTTTTTCTGTGGGATAGGTCGTAACACACACGTGGGTATAAAGGATAGATATGTATCATATTCGGCTGTATATTTTGGGAAGTGCGGTTGAATATTAGTTATGCGATGACGCTTCATCGCGTACATATTTAATCCTAACACTCGCAAATTTATAACTCGGAGTATCGCACTGAGGAGAATAATAGGTAAATATAATTTACTTTAAATTCGAAACGCGTCTGTCGTTAATCGAAGTCGTGTGGATTCATCATTTTTCTTGTCTACATAAAAAAAGTGTGTTACTGTCTAGGAGATTTTTATGGTAGTTGAAAAGACACTAGCATCTATTTCTAATTCAGTACGTGGCGAGGCACTTAATGGACCCCTGATTATAATTATGCATATAATTATGGAATATTATGTATATATATATTATATATATATATATATATATTAATCAATATAGGGTAGCAAAAAATTCAATAGAAATTTTTTCGCCACCAGCGGTCTAGTGAGAAAGAGAAAATAGTCAGAGACTATATATATAATTCAACAACAATTGAGGAACGGCCTCAATAGGCCATTCGACCCACTAGAAAGAGCAGCCAGGACTCAAACCGCCAAGAATTACTACTACTTGGCGGTTTGAGTCCTGGCTGCTCTTTCTAGTGGGTCGAATGGCCTATTGAGGCCGTTCCTTAATTGTTGTTGAATATATATATATATATATATATTAGAAGAAATGAGGTAATCAGAAGATCGGATGGGTCATATTTATAGATATTTATTTATATATTACATTTTTTACATATATATATCATATCATTCAGATCATATCATTCAGATCATATCATTCAGATTAATAGCGCTTTCTCCCATTCTAGTGGGGTTTTCAAATCAAATTAAACGTTTCATTATTTGATTTGAAAACCCCACTAGAATGGGAGAAAGCGCTAATAATCTGAATGATATGATCTGAATGATATTATATATATATGTAAAAAATGTATATATAAATAATATCTATAATATGAACCATCCGATCTTCTGATTACCTCATTTCTTCTAATATATAATACCTGTACATCATCTCTAAACCTTCCAAAGAGTGAAACCGGTTAAGTAAATAAACATCTTTTAAATTGCATTTTCAAACCTTCTTTCGTATGTATATATATATATATATATATATTATATAATATAATATATTATAATATATATATATATATATATATATATATATATATAATATATATACATACGAAAGAAGGTTTGAAAATGCAATTAAAAGATGTTTATTTACTTAACCGGTTTCACTCTTTGGAAAAAGATTGTCAAAAGTAACATAGAATATTATGAATTCAAAAAAGTTTTTTTCATAATTGCCACATTGAATATTATGTATTCAAAAAAGTTTTTTTACATAATTGTCACATTACATGTATAAATATAATGTTTGGTAACAGGGATATGTTAAGGGCATAAAGAAGTTCAACAGTGTGATGAGAATATTTGGAAAAATTGGCAGAAAAGAATAAAACAAATATATTATTGGAAATTTGGTTGCGTTAATTATTGGTTGTTGCAAATTGTCACATTACATGTATATATATAGTCTTTGGTAAAAAGGACATGTTAAAGACATAAGGAAGTGCAATAGTATGGTGAGAATATTTGAAAAATTGACAGAAAAAATTAAATGAATATATTATACATCTCAGGGTCCGTACAGAATATTATGAATTGAAGGCGAGAGTTTGTTTTTACTGACCTGTTTGTTTTAGCAGAAATGTTGAATTGAGAGAAATGTACCCGTTTTGTTCTGTTTATGGCTTCCCTTCAAGCATCAATGATTTTGGGGTTATCATGAGGTGAGTATGTGTGTCTCTCTGCGTGTGTGTGAATAGATGTGTCTGTGTGCCCGTAGTATCTGGTCAGACGGCGTCTGTTTGTCACACACATACACACACAACACACACACATACACATAATATACAAACACACAACACACACACATACAGAACACACACATACACAACGCACACACATATATAATATACACACACAGCACACAAATATAACATGTATTTATATATAATACACACACATATATAACACACACACACACACAACACATGCACAAATACATACATACATAATATAAATATACACCAACACCTAGCACATATATACATACATACACATACACAGCATATATATAATACACATGCACAATATATACATACAATATACATGCACAATACATACATATAATATATATATATAGACAATGCATATACATATATAATATATACATATAAATAGTGTTTACATACACATACATAAATATACCACATATACACACAATATACATACATACAATGTATACATATACACGTACGCATACATATAACATATATATACACACACAATACATACACATACACAATGCATACATATATATACATGCAATGTTATACATGTATTCATGCATATATAACACACCTACAATACATATATACAATGCACACATACACACACATATACACATAATTGTACACATACATATACAATACACATACATACAATATACATATACACAATGCACATGCAAATAATGCACATATTTATACACACATATATATGCATACATATATATATATATATATATATATATATTCACACACATACACACACATATATATATAAAATTCACACACACACACACACAAAATACATACCTATAGCGTACACACACATATATATCTCTACATACCGCACACACACACAAACAATGTACTCACATATACACACATACCATGCATACACACACCCAACACATATATATATAAAAACAAATACACATGTAAATACATACACACGCACACAATGCACACACACACACACACAGTGCACACACACACACATATACACACGCGCGCACACACACACACACAAAACGCACAACACACACACACACACACACACACACACACTACACTCACACACATACATAACCTACATATATATAATGCATGCGTGTGCGTGCCGTGTATGTGTGCGGTCAATGCCCGCTAGTGTGCCCTATGTGTGCCGATGCGCGCATGTGTCCGCCCGCACGATATGCTGCGAGTGTGCGCGTGTCCCTGTGTGCTTGCTCTGGATGTGTGCCTAGGGGGTATGTTAGAGTATGTTTAGTTGTGGTCTGTATTTTTGAATAAGATTACTTTCCCTATTTATTCGTGTTTGGTCTGTGGTGTTGTCCGAGCATTGGTATAGTGGGAAGACTAAGAATTTGGGGGACTTATTGTGTGCACAAAGGTCTAAGTGTCCACTTAGTGGTATCTGTCTTGTAGAGGGGTCCCTCAGTTGTTGTCGGTGAACTGTCATTCTTTCTCTGAGGGTAAGGCTCGTTTGCCCTATGTAGTCTTCGTGGCATCCTTCACACCTTATGACGCAGAGTAAATCTTTTGATGCGCACGTGAAATTATTTTTTATGATGAATGTGTGTCCCGAGTGGAGCTTGTACGTCGATCCCTCAATGAGGTGGATGCAAGTCCTGCAGTTGGGGCGACCACATTTTTTGATGGTGGGCGGTGGGTTTGTGTTGTGTAATTTTGCGTTGGTGAGGAGGTTTTTTAGGGATTTAGGTTGTCTCTTACTTTTTATTATTTTATGAGCTGCCAGTATTTTTTTCAGGCGTGGGTCTTGATTTAGTTGTGGAATGTTGTTGTATATAATAGTGTAAGCTTCTGCATTTCTTGGGTTGTGTGTTGAGAGATAGGGGAGGCTATTTACTGTACTGTGGATGTGTTTGGTTTTCGTAGGTCTTGAGTGTTGATTGATTTGGCCCGTTCTATTCCGTTGTCTACTAGTGATGCCGGGTAATGTCTTTCGAGAAGAATTGCCCTTAGTTCCCGGAGTCTTCTATTTCGTGTTGTGTCATTTGAGACAATAGTGCAGATTCTTCTCGCTAGGTTGAAGGGGATATTTGTCTTTGTGTGTTTTGGGTGATTGGAGGTGAATAGAAGGTATTGTTTAGAGTCAGTGGGTTTGTAATGGATGTCAGTTTCAATATTGACGCCTTTTTTAATGATTAGAATGTCAAGAAGAGGGAGTTGGTCCTGACTATATTCCATTGTGAATTGAATCTCCAATCACCCAAAACACACAAAGACAAATATCCCCTTCAACCTAGCGAGAAGAATCTGCACTATTGTCTCAAATGACACAACACGAAATAGAAGACTCCGGGAACTAAGGGCAATTCTTCTCGAAAGACATTACCCGGCATCACTAGTAGACAACGGAATAGAACGGGCCAAATCAATCAACACTCAAGACCTACGAAAACCCAAACACATCCACAGTACAGTAAATAGCCTCCCCTATCTCTCAACACACAATCCAAGGAATGCAGAAGCTTACACTATTATATACAACAACATTCCACAACTAAATCAAGACCCACGCCTGAAAAAAATACTGGCAGCTCATAAAATAATAAAAAGTAAGAGACAACCTAAATCCCTAAAAAACCTCCTCACCAACGCAAAATTACACAACACAAACCCACCGCCCACCATCAAAAAATGTGGTCGCCCCAACTGCAGGACTTGCATCCACCTCATTGAGGGATCGACGTACAAGTTCCACTCGGGACACACATTCATCATAAAAAATAATTTCACGTGCGCATCAAAAAATTTACTCTGCGTCATAAGGTGTGAAGGATACCACGAAGACTACATAGGGCAAACGAGCCTTACCCTCAGAGAAAGAATGACAGTTCACCGACAACAACTGAGGGACCCCTCTACAAGACAGATACCACTAAGTGGATACTAAGACCTTTGTGCACACAATAAGTCCCCCAAATTCTTAGTCTTCCCACTATACCAATGCTCGGACAACACCACAGACCAAACACGAATAAATAGGGAAAGTAATCTTATTCAAAAATACAGACCACAACTAAACATACTCTAACATACCCCCTAGGCACACATCCAGAGCAAGCACACAGGGACACACGCACACTCGCAGCATATCGTGCGGGCGGACACATGCGCGCATCGGCACACATAGGGCACACTAGCGGGCATTGACCGCACACATACACGGCACGCACACGCATGCATTATATATATGTAGGTTATGTATGTGTGTGAGTGTAGTGTGTGTGTGTGTGCGTGTGCGTGTGTGCGCGTTGTGTGTGTGTGTGCGCGCGCGTGTGTATATGTGTGTGTGTGTGTGTGCATTGTGTGCGTGTGTATGTATTTACATGTGTATTTGTTTTATATATATATATATATATATGTGTGTGTATGCATGGTATGTGTGTATATGTGAGTACATTGTTTGTGTGTGTGTGCGGTATGTAGAGATATATATGTGTGTGTACGCTATAGGTATGTATTTTGTGTGTGTGTGTGTGTGTGAATTTTATATATGTATGTGTGTGTATGTGTGTGAATATATATATATATATATATATATGTATGCATATATATGTGTGTATAAATATGTGCATTATTTGCATGTGCATTGTGTATATGTATATTGTATGTATGTGTATTGTATATGTATGTGTACAATTATGTGTATATGTGTGTGTATGTGTGCATTGTATATATGTATATTGTAGGTGTGTTATATATGCATGAATACATGTATATACATTGCATGTATATATATGTATGCATTGTGTATGTTATGTGTGTGTGTATATATATATGTTATATGTATGCGTACGTGTATATGTATACATTGTATGTATGTATATTGTGTGTATATGTGGTATATTTATGTATGTGTATGTAAACGCTATTTATATGTATATATGTATATATGTATATGCATTGTCTATATATATATATATTATATGTATGTATTGTGCATGTATATTGTATGTATATATTGTGTATGTGTATTATATATATGCTGTGTATGTGTATTGTATGTATATATGTGCTAGGTGTATTTGTGTTATATTTATATTATGTATGTATGTATTTGTGCATGTGTTGTGTGTGTGTGTTGTGTCTGTGTGTGTGTTATATATGTGTGTGTATTATATATAAATACATGTTATATCTGTATGCTGTGTGTGTATATTATATATGTGTGTGCGTTGTGTATGTGTGTGTTCTGTATGTGTGTGTGTTGTGTGTGCGTGTTGTGTGTTTGTATATTATGTGTGTGTGTGTGTGTGTTTGTGTGTGTGTATGTGTGTGACAAACAGACGCCGTCTGACCAGATACTACGGGCACACAGACACATCTATTCACACACACGCAGAGAGACACACATACTCACCTCATGATAACCCCAAAATCATTGATGCTTGAAGGGAAGCCATAAACAGAACAAAACGAGTACATTTCTCTCAATTCAACATTTCTGCTAAAACGAACAGGTCAGTAAAAACAAACTCTCGCCTTCAATTCATAATATTCTGTATGGACCCTGAGATGTATAATATATTCATTTAAATTTTTTCTGTCAATTTTTCAAATATTCTCACCATACTATTGCACTTCCTTATGTCTTTAACATGTCCTTTTTACCAAAGACTCTATATATATACATGTAATGTGACAATTTGCAACAACCAATAATTAACGCAACCAAATTTCCAATAATATATTTGTTTTATTCTTTTCTGCCAATTTTTCCAAATATTCTCATCACACTGTTGAACTTCTTTATGCCCTTAATATATCCCTGTTACCAAACATTATATTTATACATGTAATGTGACAATTATGTAAAAAAACTTTTTTGAATTCTTAATATTCAATGTGGCAATTATGTAAAAAACTTTTTTGAATTCATAGTATTCTATGTTACTTTTGACAATCTTTTTCCAAAGAGTGAAACCGGTTAAGTAAATAAACATCTTTTAAATTGCATTTTCAAACCTTCTTTCGTATATAATTCCACTCGTGCGATACCCCACAACTCAACTTTGTTATATATATATATATATATATATATATATATATATATATATATATATTTAAAAAAGGAGATGTGGAACACGAGTTGTGACATATAAAAAAAAGAAATGAAGAAAATGCTGACAAAATAATTTAAGTAAGGGAGAGTGTATTTAATTAGGTGAAAGTTCTTTTTACCGGTTGCGCATTTGTTATGCTTATCAAAAGATATTTTTTAAAGAGAGATAGAGTTCCTTTCTGATAGATTTTTTCTCTTATCTGACTTTATGTTGGGTTTGCCGTCTCTCATATGTGAAAAAAGAGGCTCCAGAGTTGTTTAAGATTTGCTTGGTTTTGCGCCTAAAATTTCTTGTGGACAATGGTCAATACAATTTTGATTGGTCATTATAAAGGGGTAAGTGCTCTAGGTGTAAGTGCATTCTTCAAACAAACAAGCCACACCTGCTTGCATCAATAAGCAATGCTGGTATAAAGTAAAGTTGAACGTTTTGTTTTCGTTTCCACGACTGTGTTGTAAATGTATTCACACCTGTTTAACTACTTTCCTATTTTTGAGTAGACCTTATGAGAGGTATCAAATGCTTGGAGATAACCAATGAGTTGAAAAAATGCTATCATGATTTCGCCACGGCAATTGGACAAATGATGGAGAAATTTGAAACGCCTCTACCTAATCATCCGATTAGCAAAGAGCTGAAGGACGTAGCCTGCAAGTAAGTATAGAAGGCTAAAAATATATGAGACAATTATTGGGGTTTTTACAGCTGGATGCCCTTCCAAATACCAATCACTTTACAGTGAGGACTGGATGCTTTTTACGTGGCACCACCATTGGCAGGTTTACCAAGTAACTCGCAAACAAGGAATTATGAGAAGGGTAGGGGCATTTGAGCAGGGGAACTTGTGTCAGAAGATGAAAGAGAGACAGAGAGGCAAAAACAGGTGCCTTGCTATAATGGAGGGGGCATTGGAGGAGGTGGTCCGGTGCCAGATGACGAAGGTTAGTGCCTTGGTTCCCAAACTGGGGTCCGCGGAGCGATTTTAGGGAATTTGCTAAGGGGTCGCCAAATTTTAGATTTATAATGTTCAAAACTCTAGGTTTTCCGGTTTTAGCTAAAAGTGGAACCGTTGAACATGCACGCACTACACAGAACCCCTAATTTACGTATTAAAAAAACCATACAGATATAATGCATTTGAGGTGACGCGCGCAAGGCATACATGCACGTACTTGAATGCAGGCGTCTCTCTGCGGCTTTATCGATCGGTGCTGGGGAATGGGCGCAACAAGTCTAAACAGGATTGAAAAATGGTGGTGTAACAGCCCAGAATATACCCCTGCCCAAACTATAGTCTGGGCTAGCCCAGACTATGCTCCCTCCAGACAACCAGGCCAGAATATACCCCTGTCAAGACTATACCCCATGCTTGCGGACAAATAACACAGATGCACCTCACTTATAAAAGTTGCCTCTTTAGCCTGCTGGGCTTCAGCGAAGAAGCTGCCAATACCTCAGAGCACAGAACACACTGTGGTCTTTCTACTCTGCTAGCAGTAAGCACAGTGAAACCGAAGCTCAAATATGACTCGTCGTATCTCCTTTTCTTTGTAAAAGACATTCTACAAATGAATATGGGATGGAAGCACTCCGTCGGTTAAGGCGGCGAGCTAGCAGAATCGTTAGCACGTCGGGCGAAATGCTTAGCGGTATTTCGGCTGCCGTTACGTTGTGAGTTCAAATTCCGCCGAGGTCGACTTCGCCTTTCATCCTTTCGGGGTCGATAAGTTAAGTACCAGTTAAGCACTGGGGTCGATATAATCGACTTAATACCTATGTCTGTCCATGTTTGTCCCCTCTGTGTTTAGCCCCTTGTGGGTAATAAAGAAATAGGTTACGACGACGAGGGTTCCGGTTGATCCGATCAACGGAAGAGTCTGCTCGTGAAATTAATGTGTAAGTGGCTGAGCACTCCACAGACACGTGTACCCTTAACGTAGTTCTCGGGGATATTCAGCGTGACACAGAGTAACAAGGCCGGCCCTTTGAAATACATGTACAACAGAAACAGGAAGTAAGAGTGAGAGAAAGTTGTGGTGAAAGAGTACAGCAGGGATCACCACCATCCCCTGCCGGAGCCTCGTGGAGCTTTAGGTGTTTTCGCTCAATAAACACTCACAACGCCCGGTCTGGGAATCGAAAGCGCGATCCTATGACCGCGAGTCCGCTGCCCTAACCACTGAATATAATAACAATATGTAAACATTGTGCAAACGGAAGGGCTGCTCCAGGCGGCACACACTCTTGCTACGCTAGTGTGTGTGTAAAGTATAGAATTGTATTTGGTACAGAACGGTATGGTAGTGTAGTGCGTGTTCAGAAAAAGAGAGATTTGGTTTCTACTTTTAGCATGTAGAGGGATCTCATACAATCTCTTGGCAGTTTATAGCTCCGCTTATTTTTCATTTTCTTTCTTTTTTTTTCTTCGGTTTAACTTGTGCAAACATGTCTCTCTTTTACTCTTTTACTTGTTTCAGTCATTTGACTGCGGCCACGCTGGAGCACCGCCTTTAATCGAGCAACTCGACCCCGGGACTTATTCTTTTGTAAGCCCAGTACTTATTCTATCGGTCTCTTTTGCCGAACCGCTAAGTAACGGGGACATAGACACACCAGCATCGGTTGTCAAGCAATGCTAGGGGGACAAACACAGACACACAAACACACACACGCATATATATATATATATATATATATATATATATATATATATATATATATATATACACATATATACGACGGGCTTCTTTCAGTTTCCGTCTACCAAATCCAGTCACAAGGCTTTGGTCGGCCCGAGGCTATAGTAGAAGACACTTGCCCAAGGTGCCCACGCAGTGGGACTGAACCCGGAACCATGTGGTTGGTTAGCAAGCTACTTACCAAACAGCCACTCCTGCGCCTATACATATATACGACGGGCTTCTTTCAGTTTCCGTCTACCAAATCCAGTCACAAGGCTTTGGTCGGCCCGAGGCTATAGTAGAAGACACTTGCCCAAGGTGCCCACGCAGTGGGACTGAACCCGGAACCATGTGGTTGGTAAACAAGCTACTTACCACACAGCCACTACTCTTCATTTTCTTTCTTTTTTTTTTTTTTGTTTTCGGTTTGACTTGTGCAAGCACGTCTGTTTATTTGTTTATTTTTTAAATATCTTTTTTTTCTTCTTTGCTTCCGCTCTAGCATAACCGTCGCAAGATATAGATGTGAACTTGCCCTCTACAGACGCTGCAATCGGAGAGTTGGACAAATTATGTCGAACTTCTTGTACGGAGCATTACCCACTCGGTGCCAGACGCGAATGAGTGTGAGATCTGAGTACACTGCTTTGTATGGAAGTAGTAATATCAGCAGAGTTACTTCCCCTTGGCTCGTGGTGTTCTTGTGTGTTTTACTCACCTTGCAATAAAGTATCTGTACTGTTCTTCGCAGTTTCTGTTCTGGAGTTGTTGTTGTTGTTGTTCTCGATGGTGGTTGTGGCGATGGTGTTTGCTAGTGGTGGTCGTGGGTAGTGGTTGTGGTGTTGATAGTAGTAGTGGTGATGTTGGTGATAATGGTTGTCGTAAGTGGTGGTGGTTGTTGTTGTTGTAGTGGTGGTGGTGGTGGTGGTGGAGGTAATGGTAGTGGTTGTGTTGGGAACACGCATACATCATACACACACATACGTATGTATAATCTTTTCTACTCTAGGCACAAGACCCGACATTTTTGTGGAGGGAGCCAGTCAATTAGATCGACTCCAGTACGCAACTGGTACTTAATTTATCAACCCCGAAAGGATGAAAGGCAAAGTCGACCTCGGCGGAATTTGAACTCAGAACGTAACGGCAGACGAAATATCGCTAAGCATTTCGCCCGGCGTGCTAACGTTTCTTATTTCTTTATTGCTCACAAAGGGCTAAACATAGAGGGGACAAACAAGGACAGACAAAGGGATTAAGTCGATTACATCGACCTCAGTGCGTAACTGGTACTTATTTAATCAACCCCGAAAGGACGAAAGACAAAGTCGACCTCGGCGGAATTTGAACTCAGAACGTAGCGGCAGACAAAATACCTGTTTCTTTACTACTCACAAGGGGCTAAACTCAGAGAGGACAAACAAGGACAAACAAAGGGATTAAGTCGATTACATCGACCTCAGTGCGTAACTGGTACTTATTTAATCAACCCCGAAAGGACGAAAGACAAAGTCGACCTCGGCGGAATTTGAACTCAGAACGTAGCGGCGGACGAAATACCTATTTCTTTACTACCCACAAGGGGCTAAACTCAGAGAGGACAAACAAAGGGATTAAGTCGATTACATCGACCCCAGTGCGTAACTGGTACTTATTTAATCCACCCTGAAAGGACGAAAGACAAAGTCGACCTCGGCGGAATTTGAACTCAGAACGTAGCGGCAGACGAAATATAGCTTAGTATTTCGTCCGGCTCTACCAGCTCGCCGCCTTGTAGCACGTGATAATTGAAGTGAAAATGTCCAGTGTACTTTCCGCCCTTTCCGCCCTCATGAAACAATAAAATGTCGCTTTTGTCTCGTCACCAGATTACAATTGATTTATAGCTAGCTCTTCAGCGTTTAGTACGGATGTTCAAGTAACAACCTGTTTTAGCCAGTGAAATGGGAATGGCGAGAGTTTTAATGAGACAGCAGTGATTTGCCAGAAATAGAATGTCTGTCTGTCTGTCTGTCTGTCTGTTTCAGTCACTGTTTCAACCACTGTCTGTCTGTCTGTCTGTCTGTCTGTCTATCTATCTATCTATCTATCTATCTATCTATCTATCTATCTATCTGACTGTCTGTCTGTCTGTCTGTCTGTCTATCTATCTATCTATCTATCTATCTATCTATCTTTCTGTCTGTCTGTCTGTCTGTCTGTCTGTCTATCTATCTATCTATCTATCTATCTATCTATCTATCTATCTATCTGTCTGTCTGTCTGTCTATCTATCTATCTATCTATCTATCTGTCTGTCTGTCTGTCTGTCTATCTATCTATCTATCTATCTATCTATCTATCTATCTATCTATCTATCTATCTGTCTGTCTGTTTGTCTATCTATCTGTCTATCTGTCTGTCTGTCTGTATGTATGTCTATCTATCTATCTATCTATCTATCTATCTATCTCTATCTATCTATCTATCTATCTATCTATCTATCTATCTATCTATCTATCTGTCTGTCTGTCTGTCTGTTTGTCTATCTATCTGTCTATCTGTCTGTCTGTCTGTCTGTTTGTCTGTCTATCTATCTATCTGCACGGAAGAACCGTTCGAAGGATGGTTTACAAACATCTTGTGTTCTGTTGTAAAACAGTACAGTCTCAGACGTATTAGTTCCAACAAGCGTTTCTCCCCACCCAGTTCAGTTACATGAGTTTTTGTGACAATGTGAAAGTAGAATATATTCCCAAGAACATAAGGTCTTTACTTCAACCAATGGATCAAGGTGTAGCAACTAATTTCAAGGCATATCCGGGGAAAATTTCCAAACAACTTATTAAAGCATTTAATGGGGAGATAAATCTATAATTAAAGACTTCTAGAATAAGTTTAATATAATGAATGTTGTGGGTAACATAGCTAAGTCGTGAAGTGAAGTAAAACCCTCAACTTTGAATGGTGTTTAGAAACATATATATATATTTCTTTATTGCCCACAAGGGGCTAAACATAGAGGGCACAAACAAGGACAGACAAAGGGATTAAGTCGATTACATCAACCCCAGTGCGAAACTGGTACTTTATTTATCGACCCCGAAAGGATGAAAGGTAAAGTCGACCTCGGCGGAATTTGAACTCAGAACGTAACGACAGACGAAATACCTATTTCTTTATTACCTACAAGGGGCCAAACACAGAGAGGACAAACAAGGACAGACATAGGTATTAAGTCGATTACATCGACCCCAGTGCGTAACTGGTACTTTATTTATCGACCCCGAAAAGATGAAAGGTAAAGTCGACCTCGGCGGAATTTGAATTCAGAACGTAACGACAGACGAAATACCTATTTCTTTACTACCCACAAGGGGCCAAACACAGAGGGGACAAACAAGGACAGACATAGGTATTAAGTCGATTACATCGACCCCAGTGCGTAACTGGTACTTTATTTATCGACCCCGAAAGGATGAAATGTAAAGTCGACCTCGGCGAAATTTGAACTCAGAACGTAACGACAGACGAAATACCGCTAAGCATTTCACCCGACGCGCTAACGTGTCTGCCAGCTCGCTGCCTTCGTTTAGAAACATATATAGCCACACTGTGTACGTGAGCTTACAAGTTTTTCATAAACCGGACGTCTACGTCAAATTTTGGAAAAGATTTTGACACCTGCAAATGTAAGCTCTGAAGATGTCATGGACGATGATGTGGCTGAACCGCTAGTGTTTCATAGACATAGAAAAAAAGTTTATCTAACGAGGAGCTGATACTGTTAGAACAAAGTAAGCTGGGAAGACATGAAAATACAGAAATTCAGCCAATTCTGCTTAAATAGGCTCAAAGAGAGAATACCAAACGAGTTCCCTATGGATACCGTATTTATTACAACGAGTGGCTTGTAAACGTATCTAACGAGCGAAAGCGAGTTAGATACGTTTACAAGCCACAAACTCATTCCATAGGGAATGAGTTTGGTATTTTATTTATTACACACGAATAAACGACCATATTTTATTAACCCAATAACTAAATTCTTCACGTTTAGTTGTAACTTATGAAAGTAGTGCCGTCACCGTGACCTCGGGTCATCACCATGAATTGACCAATCAGAAGCAGCGCTGTCACCGTGACCTCGGGTCATCACCATGGATTGACCAATCAGAAGCAGCGCTCGCAGTATCTGACATATGTTAGATACCAAAAATATCTCAAAGTGTTCTCACTCACATGGGTGTAATAAAGGATATCACTAAAGGGTTGGCACTTTTTGATGACAAAGACCCTAATCGGGAATATAACATAAAAATTACAAGAGGAATCTACACTGAGTTCAGTTCCCAGACTGAGAGGATTGCACCATAACCCTCAAATATTTTTTAATAAAGTTTTTAGTGTGATTGTGAAGCAGTCAGTGAATAAATCGTCAATAAGCAACATTTGTTTTCATTATATTGCAGAAAGGACTCCTTCCAATCTTCTCCAGTGGGGGTATTATTAAAGAAGACTCCGTCGAGGTCGAATTTGCCTTTCATCCTTTCGGGGTCGATAAATTAAGTACCAGTTGCGTACTGGGGTAGATATAATCGACTGCCTCCGCACACTAAAAAAATTCGGGCCTTGTGCCCAGAGTAGAAAAGATTATTAAAGAAGACTCTCTATATATGGAAAATGGGACTCTTTGTCATACAGCTAAAACGACCAAAGATCGGTTGGAAGAGAATGGCATTAAAAAGCTTCCATGGCCAAGTCAGTCACCAGATATGAACATCTCTGGGGCGTAATGAACTGGACACTTCGTAAAAAAGAAAAAAAAAAACGAGAAAGCATCCTCAAATCTAGATTATTTTTGAGATTACTGCATGAAACATGGTATGAAATTCGTTAAGAGAACATTCGTCATTTGATCAGTAGCATGCCTAATACAGACCTTGCACTGAAAAATGCAAAGGGCATGTCTACTAATTATTAGATATTCACGTTATAATAATTAGCAAATAATCTGAATGTATAATTTCAGATTTAAATAAATTTGAACGATTATAATGGTGTCTATTTACTTCTGTCATGTCTGTATACTTGCAAACAATTTGACTTACAATGACAATATACTTTGTGTGAGCAAAATAAATTTGGACAAATATTATTGTCAAGAAATGCTTTACTATTTTCCATTGTATGTAAATTTTGTAAGTATCCGTATGAAATAAGCACACATTTGTTAGAAACGGTATTTTTATGGTTTTTTTTTTAGACAAAGCGAGGGTATCCTGTAGCTCACAAGTTGAAAGACTGGGGCCATTTTTGGATTCAAAGGCCAAAAGTTAGACAAAAGTAAGTGTTAGATCTAACTCAACGAAAATTGTGCTCCTCAGAGTTATTAATTCTAAAATTGGAGGATAAGAGCAGAAAAAAAAATGCTTTATTGTTCTTTGAAGAAGGCAAGTAAACTTGGATGCCCATTCACCAAGCTACCACAACGGCCTCCGTGCTACGAAATACAATAAAATCAAATTAAAATTTAACTTCGCACTGCATGCCGTCTCATACGGGGAATACAAGTGATTCTCCTTTCATTAAGTGACTTGGATGCCACTTGTCGGCAGGTGTAAAAGGGGCAGGTCGAAGATCACTCGGCGGCCGACATTAAGACGAGCCGAAGACAGTTAACAGTGGAACGGATGTTCAAGAGTAATAACCGGTCTCAGCCGGTAGAGAAAGCTTGCTTCGCAATGGATTGAACACCTAAGTTTAAATCTAATTCTTTTTATTAAATATTATCCATTCCCTATGCTTAATGTATCTTTAATTTCTTTATTAAATATGTAGCTATTCCTTTTAATAAAGTTGTATCTACTCCTTATATTTAAAAAAAAACATGGGGATATTTTATATGTGATTAAATGTTTGAGAGGTGGTGTTGTATGTCAAGTCGATGACCCAAGTTTAATGTTTGCTCTATAACCGATGTTTCTTTATCTTCGTCTCGTTTATATTTGAGCACTTCTTTTGCAGTCCTATAAACCCTTTTGTTTCTGTAAAAGGAGACACATATTATTTCTTGTTGTTTCCTGGTATTTTACTTACATAAAGATTGAATCGCAACTTAAGTACAAAGAAACGAAGGAAAAAAAGGGGGAGGGAGTACACCCCAGAACAATTGGCATATTCAACTGCGCCCTGCGAACATAATATCGATGGTACTGCAGCGGACAATGGCCAGCGACACGCGCTGCGGCAACCACTGCACCTCGCGGGGTTCATTTCTCAGACGGGCCGTAGTTACTCCGATTTTGGAAAGGAGATCGGTAGTGCAGGGACCGTGCGGTCTCGATGGCGACCGGAATAAACTGACAGCGGTCGGGACAGGCTCCTATATTTATTTATGTTTCTCTACTCTGCATTACAAGCTTCGATATCCAGGTT
>NC_043010.1:66916546-66924046 GCF_006345805.1 Octopus sinensis
TGATAGATTGGATCTCTAGTCTTCGAATTAGCTTTCTCCTTTCTGGTTTTGAGAAGTCTAATTTCTCAAAATTGGTATTTAGGCTTAGTGCGTTACATATCTCAGGATCCCAATAATTACAGGTATAAACCTGAACTTGTAGTCTGGATAGAGTAACTGAAGATTTCTCAATAATCATCGTAGGTGTTCTCTCTCCCCACCCTCTCTGTATTATATATATATATATATATATATATATATATATATATAATATATATATATATATATATATATATATATTTGTAAAAAATGAAGTTTGAAAATGCTGCTATATTAGACAAATTTTTGATTTTATATATACATTATTTATTTAACATGTTTCGGTTCTTGAAATGACGAACCTTATCAAAAAAATTTATATATAAAAAAGATAGTTCATGCTATCAAATATAAAAAATTCATATATAATAAAAAATTCATATATAGTGGAGCGAGTCCATGCTATATGTTTAAAGAGTATGAAGTAGTAGTTCATAGTGGTGATATGCATTCAATATAAAAAAATTCATGTTCTTGAAAAAGCGAGGAATTCATTTTAGGTTTTACTTTGTGTTCCAATGGGAGCAACTGTGATGACTGTTGGTTGGTGTCTGTTCGAATAGTTCTGGTGAATCTTGTGAAATGTTTGGGTTTTATATCACCTGTTAGGTGGCTAGTCCAGCGGAACGGGACGTCATCAAAGTTTTGACCAATCGTCTCGTTAGGTGGCTAGTCCAGCAGAACGGGACGTCATCAATGTTTCGACCAATCAGAATCGGGTCTGACCTATAGCTGTATTAGCTCTGACCCATGTCTGTATCCTGTTAGGTGGCTAGTCCAGCGGAACGTGACGTCATCACTGTTTTGACCAATCATCCCGTTAGGTGGCTAGTCCAGCAGAACGAGACGTCATCAATGTTTAGACCAATCAGAATCGTGTCTGACCCTTAGCTATATCGTATGTGGAAACTGACCAAGCAGGGTGACAATAGATTGCCCACTGAGGCAATACGTCATCAGTTTCTTGACGAATCAGGATTAGATCTGCTCGTAGAGATCTTTTTATGAATTTTTTTCCCTTTCCCTAAGACATATTTCTGTCAGTGTGAGTAACTGTTTAAGGCAGCGGCCGTGGTGGAATTTCGCTTCTCCTTTTCGGAGGACCAATCTTTTGTTTTAATATTCCTAGCCCAGGGTGTTCAAACTTGGTCTAAATTTTTTGATGAAATACAGTTCTTTATTTTGGCGTTGTGTGAAGGTTACGCTGTCACTGAATTTATAAAGCGGGTAAGTTGTAAATTTCGGATTTACATTTCCAGCACATCTATCTATGTGTCCGCTGACCGGTATTTTCCGGTATTCAGGATTTCTAATTTGTGATTTATGCACCGCCATCCTGTTACGTAAGCTATTTTTTGTATGGCCTATATACTGCCTATTGCAGCCTGCGCATGTTATGACGTAAATTAAGTTTACTGATGTGCAGGTGAAGTTTGCTCTAATGGTGAACTGATGGCCTTGTTCTAGTATAAATTCTGAACCTTCTATCAAGATGACACAGATTCCGCAGTTGGGCCTTCCACATTTTCTAACTGCTGGTTTTGTGGTTGATGTTGAGTGCAGTTTAGCTTGGGTTAAAATCCTTTTCAAGGATTTTGGTTGCCGTTTACTTTTAATGATGGTGTGTGTTTCGAGGATCCTGTTCATCTTTGGGTCTCCCTTTAGTAGGGCTGTGCTTTGTAGTATGGTGCCGAAGGCCTCATTGTTGAGTGGGTCGTGTGTAGAGATGTAGGGAAGGGTTTTTAATTGTTCTTTCTTTTTTGGTTTTGTTTGTCTCAGGTCTTCTATACTTAATTTGAGTGCCCTTTGGATTGCACTGTCTATTAGGGGCTGTGGATAGTTTCTATTTGTGAGTGTGGTTCTAAGTTCCTGGAGACGTGTGTGTCTGATATTATGGTGCAGATCCTTCTAGCTAAACAAAAAGGGACATTTATTCTAGTGTGTCGTGGGTGGCATGAATCAAAGGGTAGGTATTGTTTGGAGTCTGTCGGTTTATAGTAGATATCTGTCTCTATTTTGTTGCCGGTTTTCTTAATGAGGATGTCTAAAAATGGTAATTCTTCTTCGTTATGATCCATCGTGAATTGTATATTATCATTTATTCCATTTAATAGTATTTTAAATTCCTCAAGTTTCTCTATACTTTTGTCCCAGATGATGAAACAGTCATCGAGGTATCTTTTCCAGTTGTTCTGGATATAGGTGGAGAAGGTGTTTCCAAATTTCTCGAGTGTTATCCGGTAGAGTATTTTCTCGAGGTATCCCATCAGCTGGTTGGCAAAAGATGGTGCAGTACGCGTGCCCATCGCTGTTCCCGATCTTTGTCTGTAGAAATTATTGTCAACAATAAAGTAATTGTTTTCTAGAATAAACCTATAAATATATAAATCTATAAATATATATATATATATATATATATATATATATATATATCACATTGCCTCCTTCCTCCTTTTACCACTGACCACTGACCTGCGACTGCTACGTCCACCACCTTTCGCCCTACGTACACACACTTACCTATAGACGCACGCACTAATATATACACATTTTTTTTATCTCGCACATCGTTACGGCCGCTGCCCGCTACTCGCCGTCGCCTTACACACACATACACACACGCACACGTACATACTCACATACACACCTTCTTCTTCCCATTCCTCGAGTTGTTACCTACCTTCTTTTTCCGCTCTCCTGTCTTTGAAAACCTGTCCCCGCTCGTCTAAGACTTCCGGCCTTTCAGCATGTTTACCTCGTGAAAACCAGTCGCGTTTTTTTCCCTCCGTCCGCCCGCCTCGGGATCTTTCTTTCTCTTATGTTTCCGACGAAGAGCTCCGCTCGAAACGTCATACCCTCCTTCTTCCCGTTTTCCTGAGCGCCTAATAATAATACTTTAATTGTTCCACCTCCTTGTGTTGTTGTTTTTTCTGTTTTCTCGTTTGGATTAACCTTATATATATATATATTATATATATATATATATATATATATATATATATATATATATATATATATATATATATATATATTTGTAGGGTTTGGACAAAATAATAGAAACACCTTAAAATTTCAAACAAATTTATTTTAATATGGGATAGGACCACCTTTGGCAGTAATTATAGCTTGAATTCTATGATGTATGGACTCGTGCAAAGTTTGAATTGTTTCCAAAGAAATTTTTGTCCATTCTTCAGCTAAAAGAGTTTCCAGTTCTTGTAGTGATCATGGTGGAGGATATCGACTCCTTACTTGTTTTTCTAAAATGCACCATAAATGTTCAATAATATTGAGATCTGGGGACTGTGGTGGCCAGATAAAATGTTCAACTTCACTAGAATATTCCTTGTGCCATTCAGTAACAACTTTAGCTGTATAAATTGGTGCATTGTCATCCTGAAAGATTGCGTTTCCTTCCGGAAACAACTCCGCAGCTATAAGATGAATTTGATCAAATAAAATGCTTAAATAGTCTTACCTATTAATTCTGCCATAAAGAGAAACCATTGGGCTACGGATTTCCAAGATATAGCCCCCCACCGATCATTACAGATCCTCCTCCATGTTTGCCCGTGGGCAATTATGGAGTGAATTTTAGGGCTTATAAATCTAATATTTTCCTATCCTTCCTTAATACCGGTTCCTATATGCTATTCATATCTGTACTCGGTCTGCTTAGGTTGTTGTGTCCTAGCATATGTGCTGCTTCTTTTAGTTTTTGTATTTTCCAGTAGTTCTCTGTCTATTATTTTAACTTCATCCCACAGGGGGAGGTAGTCTCCATTTTTCCATACATGATCAGCTATACCCGATTTATCAATATGACCCCGTGTCACCACTTTGCGATGTTTCTCTACCCTTATTTTGAGGGGGCGGCATGTTTCACCTTTGTATCACCTACCACAGCTGCATGGGATGGAGTACACGCAGTTTTTGGTCATATTCTCTTCTATTGGTGGTTTTATTTGAAGGAGATATTTGCGAAGTGTTATATTACTCTTGAATAATAATAATAATAATAATAATAATAATAATAATAATAATAATAATAATAATAATGATGATGATGATGATGATGATGATGATGATGTTGATAATAATAATAATAATAGTAATAGTAATAATAACAACATCGAAAAATACCTTCATTTTACAGAAGGCTAAACTATAAATTTCACAGGGTACAACCTTAAAGTTGACACCACTCCGCTAAACGCTATTGGCTATAAATACACAGTTGTTTTCGATTTTTAAACTTCTGTAACTTTTGCTTCCAATTTTTTTCTCCACATCATGCCTTCATAGCAATTAGACTGGAAAACTTTATTATTACAGCCGATTTTCAGATTTTTTACTCTTTTAAAAAAAATGTATATTTGCGAATGAAAAAAACTAGATCCCATTAAAATTGTTAGCACATTAAATTAGCCGCATTTGATATATTTTCAGTGTCATTAATTATAACAATACATTTATCATAACTCTAATATATCCTTTAATCGTAACTTTTGATATTTTTGATAAAAATGAGTATTGTATGGATATACCATTTTCATAACTGTATACCTACTTTTGCACCACTTTGTATATATAAACCAGTAAGGCATTCCAAATGGTTTAATAATAACGTTTCTTTTTCAACTGTTTTCACCACATTTTGGTAAGAAACACTGAATCATTTACTAGAACTGTATATACGACACCAAAATGTCACCGTGCCTTGAATAAATAAAATAATAGCTGCTCATACAGCTACTGGGCACAACAGTCCTAAATTCAGGCGCGACTTTCACTATACAGAACTATGGTTTTGACATAAACAACTGGATTAAAACTTTGATGTGAACTTCCAGCGCGGTTGTCCCATGACCTTAATGCAGAGATGTATCAGAAAACTGACCAAAAATTCCCTTACCGACAACTTTAACACGAAATAACTTCTAAAATACAAAGTTTTGTCAAAATATTGAAAGTAAACCGTGTTCAACGTGAGAAATTACACCAGTATACGAAGTTTCATACTGTTTAGTTAAAAAAAAAAAAAAAAAAAATCTGTGATCGAAACTGAAGAGATCCAATAACATTTAAAATAAGATCAATCTCCACGGATGTAAATTCTCAATCAAACTGGTGGCGCTGAATCCTTCAAATCGATATCAAATGTACTTTTACTTTTTTTCTTATGGTAAAATCGTTTTACATGGTTTGTTGGTCTTGGAGAAAAAATACCAGCAATACCATCATATCATCATCATCAACACTACACATCATACAATAAACAACATTTGTAACCAATTATTTTTAAGCCCAACATTTCATCTCTTCTATTCAGTGATCGTGGTTCTTCGGTTACGATATAAAATTTCTTCAATAAAGTGAACGTATATAATTTTACCCCACTGGTCTAAAGTGAAGCGGTATCCAGTATATTCCACTTTATATAAGCGTTTCAATTCCATTGTTTTTCGATTTCCAGATGTACTGTGATAGAGAGGAGCTGTTGATTTTGTCTATGAATCTGATGTAGTATGTGTACAAGTCGAATCTGCTCTCAAACGCTTGCTCTGTGAATCTTGTATGTTTTTTCTGGATACTGCAGTGAAGTTTTGTAATGGCTTTATATATCACCGTCTAAAGAAAATATCGTTCATTTAGTCGGCTGTTACACGCGTATCTGCAATCACAAGTTGAATGTTGGAGTCTGGGATAGAAGTTTAAGGACTGAAAGGCGGCGAGCTGGCAGAATCGTTAGCACGTCGGGCGAAATGCTTAGCGGTATTTCGTCTGCTGCTACGTTCTGAATTCAAATTCCGCCGATGTCGACTTTGCCTTTCATCCTTTTGGGGTCGATTAAATAAGTACCAGTTACACACCGGGGTCAATATAATCGACTTAATCCCTTTGTCTGTCCTTGTTTGTCCCCTCTATGTTTAGCCCCTTGTGGGCAATAAAGAAATAAGAAGTTTAAGGACTGACTAGTTGTATGTTTTCGATTATATCATGTAATTTTGTCCGAGTGATTTTGAGTCAATATTGTGTTAAGTAGCAATAGCTAGCTTTACGGCTGTTTGGGTTGAATGTTACGTGTTACTAGGTCAAACAACAATAACAACAGCACAAACATATGAACAACCACTACAACAATAAAAACAACAGAATGTTTATCATGTCAAATCTCCTCACCTCAATGAAATAATTTCAAGTCTTAATATTTACAATTCACAATTCTTTGTTACAGAGTTCCACCGCCAAGAAAGAAACTACTGTATCAGTTTCTGTTATTGATTTTGCTCTGTCTTATGCTTGCTCTTATACTCTCCAAATATACGACATTGTTCCATAGCGACCAGCCTCATAAAGAAATGTATTGCTTCCCGCAAGAATATATAATATTTATTAAGGTTTGTATTAAAAAAAACCATCTAGCCTTACTTTCCGTAGCCAACATGCACTCACACAGCTAAATAATATTTTACTTAACCTAGTCAGCCCTTTACACTCATTCAACCAATTTTCCGATAATGCTACATTCAGTAAAGTTTCGGAGTATTGCATTAAAGTCTTATTCTCTGGAAAAACAAAAAGATATATAAAATAATGAAATCTACAAACTTATATTCGAAACTAAACGAAGGGTATAATCTGCTTTTGCCCACATTTTTATAGAAACAAGATTTCCATATCTGTAGCTAAAATACATTTTAAAATCCTTCAAAAAACACTTCATTACAAAATATTTCAATTAGAATTCTATAAAAGTTTCTTATTCAACTACAAAATTTAATTTTCATAATTTCTATCAAGTAAGAATCAAACTTGCATCAGCCTACGTCCAGCATATTACTACACAATTGTAAATGCATCTCCGATTGTATTGTTTACTACTCAACTTTAAACAAATTCATATGCATATTTAACTGCTAATTCTTTTGAGACAACGTATATACAACACAAACACACTTTCTGAAACCAACTTAGACGTACCGAAACCATCTCGTCCGATTATATGCTTTTGTTTTTTTTTTAAATAAGGAAGTAAACTATAGCTTTAATGAAAATTAATTTGCTTCCTATACCATACAAAAATTAAAACACGCTCTCTTCGCTTTGAACATTCGAGTTATATATGAGATATTGTTCTCAAATTTTCCCCTCTTCAATAGAAACCTTGAAATAAACTTTCGTTGTTTACATAGATTCCCATGAATGCTAAAACATTTAAAAGCTTTTATAAAATAATCACCTGGTGATGCGGTTATGTCCTTAAATAAGACTTTTATTTTACGTTGCTCCAGTCCACTCAGCAATGACTTATACTTTGCAATTCAAAGGGTTAGCCTTGTCACATTCTGTGTCAGGTGGAATCTCCTTGAGAACTATGTTAAGGGCACGCGTGTCTGTGGATTGCTCAGCCACTTGTAT
>NC_043010.1:66926546-66949046 GCF_006345805.1 Octopus sinensis
GCATAGGATGTCCACAATTCCACATAGTCAGCTACACGGATCACAAACTTGTGACATGTAAGCTAGACTTAGGTAAGACACTTAGGCAGGGTCCCGGATACTGGAAACTAAACGCGTCTTTCCCATCGAGACAGGTTTTCAGAGACCGGATTAGCACACTAGTAAAGAGGGCTTTGACGGGAGCCATCATCAACAACAAATGGTGGTTTGCCCTCAAGAGAGCAGTAAAAGCAGAAGCGATTAGGTACAGCAAAGCACTAGCCATAGATAGAAATAGAGTTGAGGGTGAGCTAGTTAAGAAGCTAGAAGAGGCAATTAGAAGCGGCATCGCATCCGACGTTTTGGCGGCGAGGTTGGCCCTCGACCAACACTTCAACGCCAAACACGAAGGATGTGCTGTCAGAGCTAGGATGCGTGCTCTAAGGAACGAAGGTGTTGAAGCTGCGAGAGAGGCCCGGGTGGCAGAGGCGCAACAGGGCAACAAAGCCACCATTCGGTCCCTGGTAGATGAACAGGGGCGCGAATTGCTCGAGCCAAGTAAAATGTGTGAGGCCTTTCAGCAGCATTTTGCCCGACTGTTCGGGACGAGTGGAGGGCAAGAACGTAGGGTGGACTTCAGTGCCTACCTACATAGCCTACCACGACTCTCGACAAGAAAGGCAGGGTGCTGCGAAGGTGCCATCACGGCGGCGGAAGTGCAGGACGCGATGGCAGAATGCTCGAGGGACAAATCACCGGGTTTGGATGGTCTGCCCTACGAGCTTTACAATTGTATGCCAGACTTGTTTGGAGATCTCTTGGCGGCGGTGTACTGCAACTGGCAGCAAAACGGGAGCATTCCTGGTTTTGTGAGCCGAGGAGCCGTAACACTGCTAAAGAAAGATCTAAACAAGGGAAATGTAATAGATAACTTTAGGCCCATCACTCTGCTTAATGCAGACTTGAAAATTTTGGCCAAGGTGCTAGCCAAGAGGTTGGCGCTTGTCATCGAGAAACTGGTCGACAAGGCGCAAACATGCGCCGTGCCGGGCCGGACCATCCATGACAACCTCCACCTGATGCGCTACATCATAGACAGGGTAGTTAACGAACCTGGCATGGGTGCGGCGCTAATCAATTTGGATCAATCGAAAGCTTTCGATAGGGTAGACCATCGATACTTGGAGGCGGTCCTCAGAGCGGCAGGCTTCGGTCCCGTCTTCCGCGACTGGATAGCCGCTGTGTGGCCAATAAAGAAACTTATCTATCTATCTATCTATCTTTCTATCTGTCTGTCTGTCTATCTATCAGTCTGTCTGTCTGTCTATATATCTATCTATCTATCTATCTATCTATCTATCTATCTATCTATCTATCTATCTATCTATCTATCTATCTATCTATCTATCTATCTATCTATCTATCTATCTATCTATCTTTGTTTTTTTGTGTTTTTGTTTTTTTCATCCCCCAAAAGAAAATCTCTACCTTGTAACTTGTCCCATCTGTGTGCAGCCCTGTGTGGCCAATAAAGAAACTTATCTATCTATCTATCTATCTTCTATCTGTCTGTCTGTCTATCTATCAGTCTGTCTGTCTGTCTATCTATCTATCTATCTATCTATCTATCTATCTATCTATCTATCTATCTATCTATCTATCTTTCTATCTGTCTGTCTGTCTATCTATCAGTCTGTCTGTCTGTCTATATATCTGTCTATCTATCTATCTATCTATCTATCTATCTATCTATCTATCTATCTATCTATCTATCTATCTATCTATCTATCTATCTATCAAATATACACAGGCAAATTTTTCTTCCTCCATCTTTCTTAATTCCCTTTTCTCCCCTACTTCTTTCAGTGTTTTCTATCTCTCTCTCTCTCTCTCTCCTCCTCTTTCACTTTTTCTCTCTCTCGTTGCTCACACGTAACCATCGTCCATCTTTTCTTTCCTCACATGACCATCTTTCTTTCTCTCCCTTCTATCTTTTCCCTTTTCAAAGAAAATATTTCTCCCAGCGTTCACTATTTTCCTCTCGTTCAGGTCAAACGACCCACCATATTTGTTTTCGGTCGGTTTCCTTGTATGTCTCCACTGTTCTGTTTTTGTTCCCAACTTTGACTCTTCATAAATCCTAAATTTTATTTTAGAATTTATGGGAGCAACTGTCTTTGAAGACTCATACTGTCGTTGAATGCTCGAAATGAGGAGTAGATAGACAACTGACAAAGGGTCCTTTCTTTGTGTTTACTTGTCCTGTTTTCCATTTTTTCTCTCGTTCTTTACCTATTTAACTCCTTTGTCTATGTGTTACATGTTGTTGACATCTTGTACCCATATATGCATATATATGCTATTTATTATTATTATTATTATTATTCTATGTTTGACTTTTGCTTTATGTCTGTACAAGTTGGCTCCAAGTCTCACCCAGAGACCTCAAGAGACAACAGGTTGGAAGTTCTGTGCCATATATTTTTTTTTTGGTGTTGTACTAGTGAATGTCTAATACATAAAAAAAAAAAAAAAAAATAAGAATTAAAAAAAATTTTGTTTTAAACCTTGGGATTACATAGAGAGTATTTTGCGTAGGATATGAGCAGTTCCCATGAGCACTATCTTTTGAATTTCTGCCATTTTGGGGTTTCCTGGTATCTGAGTTAGGTAGCAATCAGTCTCTTTCGCTATCATTCCCAGGGCACCTATGACAACAGGTATTGTTTTAGTCTTCAGCTTCCACATTTTGCTGATTTCTATTTCAAGATCTTTATATTTGCTCAGTTTTTGGTAGGTCTTGACAGATACGTTTATATCGATTGGGACAGTCATATCAATGAGGAGGCATGTTCTTTGTCTGAAGTCTTTCAATATGATGTCTGGCCTATTTGCATCTATCTTCCTGTCAGTTTGAATGGTGAAGTTCTAGAGGAGTGAGATGTGGTCATTTTCAAGCACTGGAGGTGGATTGTGTTCCCACCAGTTTTTTTCATGGGGCAAATCCAGGTTTTTGCAAATTACCCAGTGAATATATTGTGCAGCTCTATCATGCCTATTGAGGTACTCTGTAGGCGCTAGAAGACTGCATTTGGAGACAACATGATCAGTGGTTTCATTTTGTTGTCGGCATACACGACATGTTGGGCTACTGCCGTTCTTTAATATGTTGGCCTGGTAGTTTCTTGTTGGTAGGCATTGATCTTGAGCTGCTATGATAAACCCCTCTGTTTCAGATTTTATGTATATATTCGTACGCATATGTAAGTGTGAATGTGTGGAGATATTCTAACTCATAGGATGCAACGAAGTATAAAAGATTTCTGTAAACGTCAGACCTGTATATAAACACACGCTGTCGAAGGCTTCGAGGTGTTATTTGATGGAAATTTAATTTGCGCGTCGAGTGGAGCAATGCATGGGTTTCCTTGTTAGCTTATGAGCCGTTGGCTAAGAATGTTATTATCCGTGACTGAAATATGAAGATTCTTTGTCCGAGTTAATTCTAGAACGATGGACACATCAAGAAATATGACAACTGATGTTAAATCCATCAAAACGTTGTGTGTAGAGAAAAATATTATAAATATGCGGGTCTAAACATAAGGCCAAGAGACCAGAAAAATTAAAAGATAATAACAACAAGTCTTTTGAATTATTTGAATATTTAATTAACAAAGAAATTGTTTTGATGTTTATAAATCATTTATAAATTCTGAATGTGATTTCTACATGCGGTAATTATCTTATTAAATGATACTTACTTTTATAATTGCTTTTATAATTCCTCTGTTGTTGACTACGTGTCAACATAATGTATGAATCGAAAAATATTAGTTAATTAAAATTATCATTGAAGGGAGGAGAAGGGAAACATAGGTTCATTGGCTTAAAATCAATCAAATCTGATCAAGGCAATTAAATCAATTAACTAATTAAAGTTGGTATTACGAGTGTAGGGACGAAATAATTGTTTCTAATTTAGGCACAAGGCAAGCAATGTTGCAGAAAGGGGCTTGTAGATACAATTACCCCCACCAGTACTCGACCACTATTTTATTTTATAAACTTCAATATGAACAACGAAAATATGAAAGGCCAAGCTGACTGCAACGGGATTTGAACTCAAAACATAAACTACCTGAAATACTATGCGGCAGTTTGCCCGAAGAACAAACGATTCCTCCATTCGAAGATTGGCAATTTCGGACTGTTTTCGATCTTATTATAGCCTGCCATTACCACCTTGATGAAATACTTTCCCAGTCCGTGCCAGATCTAATGATATAAGATGGCTGTATATATGTATAATTAAAGACTCCGCCGGTTACGACGACGAGGGTCCCAGCTGATACGATCAACGGAACAGCTTGCTCGTGAAATTAACGTGCAAATGGCTGAGCATTCCACAGACACGTGTACCCTTAACGTAGTTCTCGGGGATAATCAGCGTGACACAGAGAGTGACAAGGCTGACCCTTTGAAATACAAGTACAACTCATTTTTGCCAGCTGAGTGGACTGGAGCAACGTGAAATAAAGTGTCTTGCTCAAGGACACAACGCGTCGCCGGGAATCGAACTCACAACCTTACGATCATGAGCCGAATGCCCTAACCACTAAGCCACGCGCCCTCACATATGTATAATAAATATATATGGGATGGCGTGTTACTTTACCATAACGCTTTCGTATAGTTTATGCAGACTGTATCTCAAGAGTAATTCGTTTGCTCATAAATATCTTTGTAGCTTGGATTGCTTTAATTTACAGCGATTAGCTAAGAGCATGAACCATTAAAGGAACATTAAATAACATTAAGTTGGAGATAATACACATCAATGATTGTTAGATATATATGTCTGAATTTATCTTTTACTTGCCTTAATCATTAGACTGCGGACATGTTGTGGCAACGCTTCGAAATGATACAGGGATTGATAAAAGAATGTTGTGTAAAGAACAGTGTTTTGGAACACATAACGTTATTTGATGCTGTTGTGGCAACGCTTCGAAATGATACAGGGATTGATAAAAGAATGTTGTGTAAAGAACAGTGTTTTGAACACATAACGTTATTTGATGCTGTTGTGGCAACGCTTCGAAATGATACAGGGATTGATAAAAGAATGTTGTGTAAAGAACAGTGTTTTGGAACACATAACGTTATTTGATGCTGTTGTGGCAACGCTTCGAAATGATACAGAGATTGATAAAAGAATGTTGTGTAAAGAACAGTGTTTTGGAACACATAACGTTATTTGATGCTGTCTCTCCCTCTCACGCTTAGTAACGACACATGGAACTTCAGGATATTTTCATTTGAAAATCCGAAAATTGTTAATTGTCTCTCCATTCTCTACTCCTGTTTATACAATGTAAAGCGTGATAGGAGAAATCAACCAACCAGCATAGCGTGAAATTGCAAGGATCTTTTGAACGATAACTTACAAGGAACGAGCAACATGTGTGAATTTTCTCTTTGTGTTTCTGCTTAAATTTTGGAACTTATATACATACATACATAACATACATACATACATACATACATAACATACATACATACATATATATATAATATATATATATATATATATATATAATATATATATAATATATATATATATATATATATATATATATATATATATATATATATATATATAGACACACTGCATCACCCACTTCACAAACTAAACGAAAATCTTAAGTACGTTAGCCGCAACTCAAATCACCCAAGATGTATTATAACTCTATAGGAAAGGGTTAAATCCTTAAATCCTTAAAAATGTTTTAGCCCGAAGGCCGCGGCCATACTGTTAAAAAGATTTATAATAAATAATTGTATATAAGCATAACCCATTATTTGTGTCTACACACACATACATATATATATATGTCTATGTCTCTCTCTCTCTCTCTCTCTCTCTCCTCTCTCTCTCTCTCCTCTATATATATATATATATATATATATATATATATATATATATATATACATATATAAGTGTGTGTGTATATAAATATATATGCACTAGCAAATGGACAAACGAAAGTAAATGAAACACAATACATTTGGTAGGCACAAGATGTATTCTTAAATAACAGTTTGTCTCAGATTCATGTGATTTAAAATTTCGTGAGATCGTTGGACGATCCCATCTCTAGATATCTGACGAGAAGGGTCAAACTGTCATATATACACATATACATCTTGCAATAGATTTAGGCTTCAAAAGCCCACAGCTCTTCAATACCCTGCCACAAGAATTCAGAAACCTACCCAATATGGACGTGAATGTCTTCAAAAAGAAACTAGACATTCTCCTCTCCACAATACTGGATGAACCAACAGCCCGGCATGAAGTACATATGAGGGCAGCGGTGTCAAACTCCCTCAAAAACCAAATGGGCCTACAACCAGGGCAAAAGCACATACAGGATTGGTGATACGAAATTCCATCATCCTGACGAAATCAGCCAAACAAGAAATTCAAAATTTCGATGGTACCTCTAGCATGACCGCAGCCGAATGATTATAACGAATAAAAGAACATGTTATTCTAGTTCAACGTTATGTTATTCAAGTTCACTGGAAATTTCATGCACAAAACGTGATACAAAGGTAAAGTTTTGCGTAAGTTCTGGAGCTTTCTCCCTACACTCGTTTTAACCTATGAGGGGTATTTACAAGGGACTGGCACCAGTTTACTGTCCATAGAGTATTTTATTGTTTGGAAATTCTTCTTGTTTTCTGCCTGGGTTTCCATAATCAAACGGCTGCCGTTTCAGGACTGTTGGTTGTGCTAGGTTTCCTTAGTATCATCTTTAAATATGGACGCTTGTGACTGCAAAACGCCTTTCTTATAAGAAACACAGCTGCCTGGTGACTGACACAGCGAATATCTTCATCTTCAATCGAAATTAATGTCATACCAGGCTGCAAAAACACAAGAATACGTAGATATACATGAAATATGTTCAAAAGTGAGTACATGAGACAATATTCTTTTCTACTCTAGGTAAAAGGCCCGAAATTTTTGGGGAGAGGGCCAGCCAATTAGATCGACCCAGTACGCAACTGGTTTTTAATTTATCGACCCCGAAAAGGCGAAAGGCAAAGTCGACCTCGGCGGAATTTGAACTCAGAACGTAACGGCAGACAAAATACTAATTTCTTTACTACCCACAAGGAGCTAAACACAGAGAGGATAAATAAGGACAAACAAACGGATTGAGTCGATTATATCAACCCCAGTGAGTAACTGGTACTTAATTTATCGACCCCGAAAGGATGAAAGGCAAAGTCGACCTCGGCGGAATTTGAACTCAAAACATAAAGACAGACGAAATATCGCTAAGCATTTCGTCCGGCGTGTTAACGTTTCTCTCAGCTCGCCGCGCTGTACACGACACAATATTGTAACATATGTATGTTTAGGTATGTATGTATGCATGTGAATATGCATGTGTGTATGTTTATGTATGTATGTATGTATGTATGTATGTATGTGTGTGTGTGCGTGCATGCATGTATGTATGTATGTATGTATGTATGTATGTATATATGTATGTATGTATGTATGTAAATATGTATGTAGGTATGTATGTAAATATGTATGTATGCATGCATGCATGTATGCATGTATGTATGCATATATGTATACAGACACACAGATATATTTTTCTCAATACAATCATTGAAGACATTAATCAACAACTTTCGAAAAATTCTTCTCTTAAAAGAAGTTTAATACAAAATGGAAGGAAGACTGCGAATCTCCGTTCTTTAAATTTCTCTTATATATTATTTTTCTGTGTCATAAATTTGATAAGTGAAAAGGTAAAAATAGCGTTTCTTTTACTCTGATGGTCACAGTAAAAGAAACGCTAATCGATCTATCTGTCTGTCTGTCTGTCTGTCTGTCTGTCTGTCTGTCTGTCTGTCTGTCTGTGTCTGTCTGTCTATCTATCTATCTATCTATCTATCTATCTATCTATCTATCTATCTATCTATCTATCTAAGGAGGGCTGGGCATGCCGTGGTTGATGATGCGCAGACACGCGCTGAGACTGCGACATCTCTGGCTCTATGTAGACGACGGTGAACAGGCGTGGTCGCCGTTTGTGAGGCACGCTTTCCCGCAGCTCGCCTCCATGACCGAACTGCAGTCGTGGATCAAAAGAGGCCGAAGAAGGGCGAATGGCACCGCGAGTGTCGCGTTGCTCTCAAGCAACTCTGCCGTCCTGGGTCGACCTTGAGTGACTTCAACACAACCAAAGCATTCTATAGGGGTTAGTGGAGGGGAGGTACGACGACGAGCTCGGGGCGAACCTGGACGTCGACGAGGAGTACCTGACCCGCCTGTTCAGGACGACTTTCGGGCCAGGGCCCATGGACAACTTCCAGAGATCCCTGGCTGGCAGTGCTACCGAGAAGCGCTACCCGTTCGGGATAAGCTCTACAGACACGGCTCGAGAAACACGGGGCCGACCTGCCCGAGATGCGGTCAGAGCGACGAAACCGTTCTGCACGCACTCGTGCAGTGTCCAACAATTTCCGACCTGGGCTTATGTCGAACAACTGCTGTCACGTGTGGGACGAGTCGGTTTATCAGCTGAGTCTATCGTTAATATTGTCACGCCTCCCTCCTTCAAACGGGAAGGAAGAGCTATTTCATCATCCTTGTGGCTATGGCGAAAGAATGTATCTGGTGGACGCGTCTGAAAGGATTGGAGACAAACACTTTCCTCTCTGGTCAATCTCTCATCAACTTCTTCAAGTACCACTTGAAAAGGAAAGTGAGAGTAGAGAGGCAAGTTTTGTCTAGCGAATGTTTTAAAAAAAGATGGGTGAATGTAGCAAGAATGGCACGTATGAATGACGAAGCCACCTTGAGCATAGTCCTATGAACCCAGAAATCGAAAACAGAGAGTTGCTTATTTGCAAAAAAAAAAAAAAAAAAGAAATATAAAATGTGACTTCATTGACCGAGGTTACCGTGGTCTTTTCCGTAGGCTTTTTTTCCACGGGTAAACCTCACCTGTCCTCCCCTTTACACTTCATATTGACATTTCTGTGATAACGATCCCTATTGATCAATTTTTTTTTTTTTTTTTCTCTTTTTTTTCTCCCTCTCCCCCTTTTTTAAACCCCTTTTTTTTGTCCTCTTTCTTCCTTTTACGATCCCTTTTGATCGAAACTCCCCCTTCCTTTTTTTTTCTTTTTTTTTTTTTTTAAACCTTCAAAAGAAAAGCTCTACCTTGTAATTTGTTCTATCTGTGTGCAGCCCTGTGTGGCTAATAAAGAAACATTTCTATTTTTCTATCTGTCGTCTGTCTTTCTGACTATCGTCTGTATTTCTGTCTGTCGTCTGTCTTTGTATCTATCTATCTATCTATCTATCTATCTATCTATCTATCTATCTATCTATCTATCTATCTATCTATCTATCTATCTATCTATCTATCTATCTATCTATCTGTCTATCGACTGACGTGATGTCAGTTCGGCTCCGAAGGTAATCGTTTATTTTGACTATCCATAGCCCATATTTTGTGTACATTTTTGTAAATAAGGTGTGTAAGGCACCCAACTTTCGTTTGAGTGCTTTTCCAAGGGAGGAATTCGCCCCTAGGGGCAGTTTCAACCCTATTTAATTTGTGTAATTTCCTTTTCGACATTTTGAAAATGTCGAGAAATTGTATTTTAGAACGATGGTCGAGTTCTTCTATCGACCATAATTTTCCTAGTCTGGAAACGCTAGGAGAAAAAAAGAACTTGTGCACGCAAAGTGCAAACATAAATGATTTTGGAATAAACGCTGCAACCACTTGTAGTAACAGCCCTGTCACCACCACCACCTCTAACAAGAACAACATAGAGACTACTACTGTTACCACCACCGCTTTCACCACCACCACCACCACCATCAGCATCGACACACCAGCAACAAATACAAAACAAAGGTCGCAAGGCCAAGCACCGTCAACACCACCAGTGAGTCCACCACCAACACCGACAACAACACCATGGCAGCATCTGCCACTAAAACTGCTATCCCTGCTAAAGACATCGCCACCAATAACAATACCAACATCACCGCCACCGTGCCGTCAATGCTACTAATACCACTAACACCACCGCCGTCACCAAGAACGACAATAACAACAACAACAACAACAACAACAACAACAACAACAACAACAACAACAAAAACGACGACAACAACAATTCCCTTCAACCACTGCTCACTCCATCACCAACAAGTGAAAAAATAACAACGACAACCAAACGAAATGCCGAAATTTGCGCTAATGCAGGACCAAATTACGCAGACAATTTTCCACCCCTTGCTAGTTGCAAATCAGCAACCACAAACCTACAACCCACACCCCTGCCATCAACACCAACACCACCGGCAGTAACAACAATAACAAAACCAACAAAAACTTCGCCGAGGCGATAAAAGAAAAAGTAACAAGAGTTTCGTTTACTACACAACAAATAAAAGATTGCAGAAACCTTATCACCAATGAAAACGGCAAAATACTCTTACACATACCACAACACATACTGAATGAGGAAAAAAAGAAAACCATTGTTTATAAAATAACAACAAAAAAAAAAACTAAAAGTCCAGAACAGGCAAGCACGGACAAAATAGAAAAGTATCTGGGGATACAAGGATTATGTGACTTGGGCGAACAAGTTCGCCCACGTACAGGTGGTTTTTCAGAATGAAGAATTGGTGAAGAAATTCTCAACGATAACCCTTCATTCTGATGAACTAACAATGACACCGAGTTACCTTGGCCAGAAGGTGACGAAGGTCATTATCAATAATGTCCCCCAAGTAACAACAACACTGTGGATAACATCCGCCATAACATCCGAAATGGAGGACTTAAACATCCTAGATATCGGTGTTTCGAAAAACAAGGACTGGCTGGGAAAGAGAATGGAGTTCCTCTTCCACATAAGTCAAGACGACATCAATAAAATTCCCACCCACGTACATCTTGAGGATGGCCGCAAGTTGTACGTAGTAGTCGAGGGCAGAAGGCCACGATGCTATACATGTGGCAGTGAGGCACACCTCAAAAAGGAGTGCAAATCTGCACTAAATTAAAACAACAACAACAGCCACAGGAAAAACCACAAAAGCCAGCATTATTGCCCACACCACAATATGGACGGCTAGTCAAGAAGCTGTATGCAGAAATGCATGAAAAACAACAAAGAACAAGCCAACCCAACCAAACAACACCAACACCAGCGCCAAGAACAGAATCATCACCACCAACAATAACTAAACCAATTCCAACACCGAGAATAACAAGGGGAACATTATAGATAACATTATAGATAACATTATAGAATAACAACGAAGACAAGCACCAAGGATGTAGGAGAGACAATAACCACAACAAACCCCCCAACAACACCCTCCCCGCGCACCACAACAATATCTACAACCGCACAAACAGACCCAGACGCTTTACCCTTACCCCCTGCTGATTCGTCAGACTTTTCATCTAACGATGAAAGTTCGACAGAATGGCAAATAGCCACAGGGGGTAAAAGAAAAAGATCAAGAAAAACCAAACAAGAAATCGCAACCAAAGCAGGGAGATACCTGAACCCTGAAAACTCCATACACAACCAAACAAGCACCAACACCACAAAAACACACACAATGCTATCAGCGATAGACACCAAAGACTCCAAACTAATGGAGTACATCACAGGCTACACAAACATTTGTGAAGATGACTTTAAAAATAGCAATCATCCACGCACTACACCACCCAAACACATCAAAATACTACACATCACACAAACACAACACCACAAACCCAAAGCCCTCTTCCCAAATGCTGTAGGGGGTTTCCAAAAATATCTCTCCCAAAAGCTTTATAAAAACCTCCTCGAAGACACATCAAAGAACGAGGAAGCCAAAACTTTCGACACAAGTAAGTAACTCTCTGTACTTTCCTTTTTGTGTTTTAAAGCACACACCCCAATAGAATCATGGTCAAAATTGGTTGTGTGAATGCGCGTGGCTTGGGGTCTCCTTGGAAACAAGGATACCTCCTAAATGACATCAAGTCACATGATTTGGGAATCATAGCCATAAGTGAGACCAGACTCCACGAGCCACGGGCCCTAAAGTCCATGTTTGGCGGACAGTTTAACATTTATTTCGCTCCTTGTCTGCCGAGGATGGGCGGTAGTGGCACTGCGGTACTTTTTCACAAGAGCCTGGACCTCGAAGTCAAGACGATATTCGTAGACCCGGAGGGTAGACTGATCGTTCTGGATGTCGACGGCAGCAATGGGTGCGCTTTTCGACTCGTATCAGTCTACGCACCGCTTTTAACAGGTCGGCCGGATTTCTTTCGACGTCTAGAAGTATTCCTGAGAACGTCTCATCCTTTACTTTTAGTGGGGAATTGGAATGCTACCTTGGACACACATCTAGACTATGTGGGGAGAGACAAAAACAGAAGGGGATGCAAATGCCTCAGAGACCTGCTCAGACGCTTTCAACTGTCTGACAGGTACCGACTCGATCACCCAAATGCACCAACGTGGACATGGAGCAACCGCAGTGGGTCGTCGAGATCGTATCTAGATAGGATACTGTGTAGGACAGTAGACAAGGATAACTTAGGATGTCCACAATTCCACACAGTCAGCTACACGGATCACAAATTGGTGACGTGTACGCTAGACTTAGATAAGGCACATAGACAGGGTCCTGGGTACTGGAAACTGAACGCATCATTCCCGTCCAGACAAGTTTTCAGAGACAGAATCAACACGTTAGTAAAAAGGGCTTTAACGGGAGCCATTGTCAACAACAAATGGTGGTTCGCCCTCAAGAGAGCAGTAAAAGCGGAAGCAATTAGATATAGCAAGGCACTAGCCGTAGATAGAAATAGAGTAGAGGGTGAGTTAGTTAAGAAGTTAGAAGAGGCAATAAGAAGTGGCATCACATCCGACGTTTTAGCGGCGAGGTTGGCCATTGAACAACACTTCAACGCCAAACACGAAGGGTGTGCTGTCAGGGCTAGGATGCGTGCTCTAAGGATGGAAGGTGTTGGAGCCGCGAGAGAGGCCCGGGTGGCGGAGGCGCAGCAGGGTAACAAAGCCACCATTCGGTCTCTGGTAGATGAACAGGGGCGCGAATTGCTCGAGCTCAGCAAGATGTGCGAGACATTTCAGTGGCACTTTGCCCGACTGTACGGGACGAGTGGTGAGCGTGAACGCAGGGTGGACTTCAGTGCCTACCTGCACAGCCTACCACGACTCTCGGCAAGAGAGGCAGAGTGCTGCGAAGGTGCCATCACGGCGGCGGATGTGCGGGACGCGATGGCAGAATGCTCGAGAGACAAATCGCCGGGTTTGGATGGTCTGCCCTACGAGTTTTACAATTGTATGCCAGACTTGTTTGGAGACGTCTTGGCAGCGGTATACTGCAACTGGCAGCAAAACGGGAGCATACCCGGTTTTGTGAGTCTGCCGAAGAAAGATCCAAACAAGGGGAACATTATAGATAACTTTAGACCAATCACTCTGCTCAATGCAGACCTGAAAATTTTGACAAAGGTGTTAGCCAAGAGGTTGGCGCTTGTCATCGAGAAACTGGTCGACAACGCACAAACGTGCGCCGTGCCGGGCCGGAGAATCCATGACAACCTCCATCTGATGCGCTACATCATAGACAGGGTAGTTAACGAACCTGGCATGGGTGGGGCCCTGATCAACTTGGATCAATCGAAAGCTTTCGATAGGGTAGACCATCGTTCGGTAATTCGCGTGAATGGACATCTATCGAGACCCTTCGACATCGCACGTTCGGTCCGTCAGGGATGCCCCCTCTCGGCGCTTCTATACGTATTGACTCTTGAGCCACTACTGCGGAAGCTGGCGACTCTGAGGGGCATCCCGCGAGAATTAGGATGCGGGACGAGCGTGTCTGCATACGCGGACGACGTCACCGTCATAGTGTCAAGCCACGCGCACATCGAGCGGGTCGGCGAGACACTGAAAGACTACGAAGCGGTGACAGGAGCAAAAATCAACCGGGAAAAGTCAGTGGGCTTGCGGCTCGGCACCTGGAGAAGCAAACCCATGCCGTCCACCAGTACCTCCGTCGTGGGACGCTGGACAGATGGCCCGGTTGAGTTGCTCGGGGTCTGGTTCGGTCCGGACCTCCAAATGGAGAAGAACTGGAACGAGATAACGAGTAGGGTGGTCACTCTCGCCCAGCAATGGGCCGAGAGGAAACTGTCCCTAAAAGGTCGGGCGGAGCTGGCGAACGCGTACATCGCGTCCATAATCTACTACCGCCTGACCGTCGTACCTTGTCCCGACCCTACCATCACCAAACTAGAACGCATCCTCTTCCGCTTCTTGTGGAAAGGATGCGTCCCGATAGTCAGGCGATCCATTTGCTGTCAACACCCGTTAAAAGGAGGGCTGGGCATGCCGTGGTTGATGATGCGCAGACACGCGCTGAGACTGCGACATCTCCGGCTCTATGTAGACGACGGTGAACAGGTGTGGTCGCCGTTTGTGAGGCACGCATTCCCGCAACTCGTCTCCATGACCGAACTACAGTCGTGGATCAAAAAGAGGCCGAGGAAGGGCGAATGGCACCGCGAGTGTCGCGTTGCTCTCAAGCAACTCTGCCGTCCTGGGTCGACCTTGAGTGACTTCAACACAACCAAAGCATTCTATAGGGGATTAGTGGAGGGGAGATACGACGACTATCTCGGGGCAAACCTGGGCGTCGACGAGGAATACCTGACCCGCCTGTTTCAAACGACTTTCGGCCCGGGACCTATGGACAACTTCCAGAGATCCCTGGCCTGGCGGTGCTACCGAGAAGCGCTACCCGTTCGGGATAAGCTCTATAGGCATGGCTCGAGAAACACGGGTCGACCTGCCCGAGATGCGGGCAGAGCGACGAAACCGCTCTGCAAGTAATCGTGCAGTGTCCAGCAATTTCCGACCTGTGGGCTTATGTCGAACGACTGCTGTCACGTGTGGGACGTGTCGGTTTATCGGCCGAGTCTATCGTTAATATCGTCACGCCTCCTTCCTTCAAACGGGAAGGAAGAGCTATTTTTATCATACTTGTGGCTATGGCGAAAGAATGTATCTGGTGGACGCGCCTGAAAGGATTAGAGACAAACACTTTCCTCTCTGGTCAATCTCTCATCAACTTCTTCAAGTATCACTTGAAGAGGAAAGTGAGAGTAGAGAGGCAAGTTTTGTCTAGTGAATGTTTAAAAAAATGATGGGTGAATGTAGCAAGGATGGCACGTATGAATGACGAAGCCACCTTGACCATGATTCTATGAACCGTAAAATTTAATACAGAGAGTTGCTTATTTGCAAAAAAAAAAAAAAAAAAAGAAATATAACATGTGACTTCATTGACCGAGGTTACCGTGGTCTTTTCCGTAGGCTTTTCTTTCCACGGGTAAACCTCACCTGTCCTCCCCTTTACACTTCATATTGACATTTCTGTGATTACGATCCCTATTGATCAACTTTTTTTCCTCTCCCCTTTTCTTTTTTTTCCCTCTCCCCCCCTTTTTTTAAAAAATCCTCCCCCTTTTTTTGTCCTCTTTCTGTCCTTTTACGATCCCTTTTGATCGAAAACCAACCCTCTTTTTTTTACCTCCAAAAGAAAAGATCTACCTTGTAATTTGTTCTGTCTGTGTGCAGCCCTGTGTGGCTAATAAAGAAACTTATCTATCTATCATCTATCTATCTGTCGTCTGTCTTTCTGTCTATCGTCTGTATTTCTGTCTGTCGTCTGTCTTTGTATCTATCTATCTATCTATCTATCTATCAATCTATCTATCTATCTATCTATCTATCTATCATCTATATATCTATTTATCTATCTATCTATCATCTATCTGTCTGTCTGTCTGCCTGTCTGCCTGTCTGTCTGTCTGTCTGTCTATGTGTCAGCCTATCTATCTACCTCCCACTCTCTCTGTTACTCGATCTCTCACCGAACGCTCAAGTAACCTAGACGACTCACAGTCACCGTCCACTTCAGCTTCACCCCCCACGCCCCCGCATTCACCCCTTTCAGATGATAGTTGAATGATGATTTACTTAACAGCCATTTTAAAATTCATTTCATTATTGATCAGTTTGACACAAATGTAAAAACGTGACATTTCACGAAGACAAGCAGCAACGCAGCATCTGTGTTCTATCGGGTTTCACCTCAATCTCTCATTCTCACCTCTCTCCCAATTTCTCCCTCTGCATATATATATATATACAGCTGCTGTGTTGCTGCTTGTCTTCGTGAAATGTCACGTTTTTACATTTGAGCCAAACTGATCAATAATGAAATGAATTTTAAAATGGCTGTTAAGTAAATCATCATTCAACTATCATCTGAAAGGAGTGAATGGGGGGAAGGGGGCAAGCTGAAGCGGACGGTGCCTGTGAGTCGTCTAGGTTACTTGAACGTTCGGTGAGAGATCGAGTAACAGAGAGGGAGGGAAGTAGATAGATAGGCTGACACATAGACAGACATATTAATAATATACTTGTATATTTATTAATATATATATATATATATATTATATATATATATATATATATATATATATATATATATATATATATATATATATATATATGTATATATATATAATAATCATTTGAGGGAATATTACCAAATATATACGTTTTATATTATTATTTTGCAATTTAATTAATCATCAGTATATTATTGTTAATTTATTTTTGATATTTCTATTATATGTAATTTTCTAGATGGTGTAATTTAATTGTTCGTTTTGAATTGATAAAAGGTGGTTTTTTATAATTATATATATATAATAAAAGGCTTCCAAATAAGGAAGCGTACTGCTAGAAACACAAAAAAGGATAAATTCTAGCATTACGCTTCCTTATTTGGAAGCCTTTTATTATATTTCTATACGAAAAATATATAGTCTAATGACTAATTCGTCTTTTGTGCTAGGCCACTGGTAATAATAATTTATTTTATTACCCTATTTGATTATATATATATATATATATATATATATATATATATAAAATAAGAAAATGGAGGAATATACTTTAGTCAATAATCAACTACCAGATAATACCCAAGCCCTACCTCAATTTGTATATATATAAATATATACATATGTATATATGTATGTATGTACACAGACACACGCATATGTATTTCTCTGTACAATCGTTAGAAGACATTGGACTACAACTTTCAAAAGTAATTTTTAAAATCTTTTAAAAGAAGTTTATTATAAACTTAAAAGAATATGATGGATCTCTGTTGCTTAAATTTCTCTTGAGGAAACCTACGAACAAATATTCGTATTTCTCATGTTCACTCACGCTCATTGTATGTTACCCAGAATAGGGCTGGCGTTCCATTAGCCGTAAAGACTTTTGCTGGTCAAAGACAATTCATTATAGCAGGAGGATTCCACAGGCGTCACCGTCATAGTGTCTAGCCACGAGCACATCGAGCTGGTCGGCGAGACACTGAAAAACTACGAAGCGGTGACAGGAGCGAAAATCAACCGGGAAAAGTCAGTGGGCTTGCGACTAGGCACCTGGAGAAGCAAGTCCATGCCGTCCACCAGCTCCTCCGTCGTGGGACGCTGGACCGACGGCCCGGTTGAGTTGCTCGGGGTCTGGTTTGGTCCGGACCTCCAAGTGGAGAAGAACTGGAACGAGATAACGAGTAGGGTGGTCACTCTCGCCCGGCAATGGGCCGTTCGGGATAAGCTCTACAGACACGGCTCGAGAAACACGGGGCCGACCTGCCCGAGATGCGGTCAGAGCGACGAAACCGTTCTGCACGCACTCGTGCAGTGTCCAACAATTTCCGGCCTGTGGGTTTGTGTCGAACAACTGCTGTCACGTGTGGGACGAGTCGGTTTATCAGCTGAGTCTATCGTCAATATTGTCACGCCTCCTTCCTTCAAACGGGAAGGAAGAGCTATCTTCATCATCCTTGTGGCTATGGCGAAAGAATGTATCTGGTGGACGCGTCTGAAAGGATTGGAGACAAACACTTTCCTCCCTGGTCAATCTCTCATCAACTTCTTCAAGTACCACTTGAAAAGGAAAGTGAGAGTAGAGAGGCAAGTTTTGTCTAGCGAATGTTTTAAAAAAAGATGGGTGAATGTAGCAAGAATGGCACGTATGAATGACGAAGCCACCTTGAGCATAGTCCTATGACCCAGAAATCGAAAACAGAGTTGCTTATTTGCAAAAAAAAAAAAAAAAAAAAATAAAAAAAGTGACTTCATTGACCGAGGTTACCGTGGTCTTTACCGTAGGCTTTTCTTTCCACGGGTAAACCTCACCTGTCCTCCCCTTTACACTTCATATTGACATTTCTGTGATAACGATCCCTATTGATCAATTTTTTTTTTTTCTTTTTTTTTCTCTCCCCCTTTTTTTAACCCCCCTTTTTTTGTCCTCTTTCTCTCCTTTTACGATCCCTTTTGATCGAAACTCCCCCTTCCTTTTTTTTTTTTTTTAAACCTTCAAAAGAAAAGCTCTACCTTGTAATTTGTTCTATCTGTGTGCAGCCCTGTGTGGCTAATAAAGAAACATATCTATCAATCAATCAATCAATGGCGAAAGAATGTATCTGGTGGACGCGTCTGAAAGGATTGGAGACAAACACTTTCCTCTCTGGTCAATCTCTCATCAACTTCTTCAAGTACCACTTGAAAAGGAAAGTGAGAGTAGAGAGGCAAGTTTTGTCTAGCGAATGTTTTAAAAAAAGATGGGTGAATGTAGCAAGAATGGCACGTATGAATGACGAAGCCACCTTGAGCATAGTCCTATGAACCCAGAAATCGAAAACAGAGAGTTGCTTATTTGCAAAAAAAAAAAAAAAAAAAAAGAAATATAAAATGTGACTTCATTGACCGAGGTTACCGTGGTCTTTTCCGTAGGCTTTTCTTTCCACGGTAAACCTCACCTGTCCTCCCCTTTACACTTCATATTGACATTTCTGTGATAACGATCCCTATTGATCAATTTTTTTTTCCTCTCCCCCTTTTTTTTAACCCCCCTTTTTTTGTCCTCTTTCTCTCCTTTTACGATCCCTTTTGATCGAAACTCCCCCTTCCTTTTTTTTTTTTTTTTAAACCTTCAAAAGAAAAGCTACCTTGTAATTTGTTCTATCTGTGTGCAGCCCTGTGTGGCTAATAAAGAAACATATCTATCTATCTATCTATCTATCTATCTATCTATCAATCAATCAATCAATCTATCTATCTATCTATCTATCTATCTATCTATCTATCTATCTATCTATCTATCTATCTATCTATCAATCAATCAATCAATCTATCTATCTATCTATCTATCTATCTATCTATCTATCTATCTATCTATCTATCTATCTATCTATCTATCTATCCACATCACTATAGCACTACACAGTCTTTTTTGTTAGGGTGGGGGCGAATAATTTGAGATGAATTTTAAACAAGTGTACAGTTTAGTCCCACAGACAGAACCTGATGTCTAGACTTGCCACAAGATAGATTCAAGCAAAGAAGGCCCAAATGACCAGATATTGGTACTCAACCACGAAGTATAGTAGTAATAATAATTGAAGTCATAAAATCCAAACGCGATGCCACAAAATAGTTAAATTAGTAGACTACTTACTAGAATTTTCTGAGTCTGAGCAGCTGCTCCTCCCGGATGAACGCTTTCTATTAAGACTGGATTACAGGGATCGGATCCACGGGTAACACTTATTCCTGAAATGTAAAGAATAATTCCATATCATTACTCATATTGTTCATAGTGAATTAGACATACACCTACCTACATACCTACCTATCTATAGTAAAATTGACAAAAAAAAGTAAACACACCAGCATCGGTTGCCAAGTGAAGTTGGGGGGGGGGGACAAACACAGACACACACACACACATATATATACGACGGGCTTCTTTCAATTTCCGTCTACCAAATCCACTCACAAGGCTTTAATCGGCCCGAGGCTATAGTAGAAGACACTTGCCCAAGGTGCCACGTAGTGGGACTGAACTTGGAACTATGTGGTTCGTAAGCAACCACATATATTGGGTTGTCTGGAAAGTTTGTGCCGATTTTTAAAGGAAGGAAAAAGGTCAATAAATACTTGCCATTACATTTTTAATCAACCAAATATGAACCATTTTGTTGCACAATGCATCTCCATCTTTCCTTTAACTTGAAAATGCCCTCTTCCCAGAATTGAGGTGGTTTCATGGCAAAGAATTCATCAAGGTATCTTTTTACGTCATCCAAGGAATTGAAATTTTTACCATTAAGACTATTCTGCAGAGACCTGAATAAGTGGAAATCCAAAGGAGCAATATCTGGTGAATATGGAGGCTGGGGTAACACATCCAAGCCGAGCTGCAGCAATTATTGTCTGGTTCCCAAAGCATCAAGTGCCGAAAATGAACTTTCTTGTCTTCCATTTTAAAGGGTTGCAGAATTAACACAGGTGATAGGAACATAAACCTTCTTCCACGAAAAGATAGCTTAAACTGTGCTCTAAATGGAGGTGTAGTCAAATCCTATTTTATGGACTCAACCATGTTCTAAAATAAGTCCAAAGGTAAGCTACTATAAATCGGCATGAACTTTCCGGACAACCTAATAGAATAGTTAGATGAACTGACAGACTGACGTTCTTCGGTGTTTTCAAGAATGTGTTGCTTACCTAACGTCGGATTGTTCTTGGACACGTAGACTGTTATCAGATTCTCAAGTTCATCATCGTTGCTGCTGTGAAATAGAAGTGGGAGATTTTACTCATTATAGCTGTGACACGCTAACTCACAGATGTTAAATATACAGTCCACAAACAATCTTTAGTACGGCTTCTAGCTAAATAAGAAAAATGTTATTGTTATGTTATAAATTTTAAAATATTCTGCAAAATAGCAATGGTACGTTCAGAGTTGTACTCTGACTAAAGCTTTTGGTTAACACCGATTACGAATGGCCACATCAGTGTACTTTAAGGAATCTTTTGTTATATCAACAAATGAATAAAAAGTATGTGAATCCATGTGCTAGAATATGAGCTATCTCCCTTTCACTTTGTCTATACACAGCAAACCAAACGAAAGGTTTTTTTTTTAGTTTAAGCATATGTTCATCCAAATGAGTTCTACTAATATGGGCGATGTTGAAGGGCTTTACAGTTGAAACAGAGCAAGCATTGATCAAGAACTGTATGTATTCATTTGAAATATTTTTTAGACTTCCATTCACATTCTAAGGACTCATGCTTAATAAGACTATAAATATGATATGGGATGAATTTTACCAGACAAGTCTACACATGCTTTACCAACACCTTATATATTTTCTCTTTCTTTATGGTTTAGAATGTTGATATTATGTAATTAATCCCTTTGTGAAGTTACTTTAGCCTATACTATGAATCCACCCAAGGTGCAGTTCTCGTGTGCCTTGCACTGAGAGCTATGCCAGTGGAGCGCAAACTTCTGGCAGAGACTGCGATGATGGACAGATCAAAGGATAGCGGCCGGACTAATATGGACCTTCACTTCCCAGAAATAAAAAGTTACAGAATTAAAAAAAACAAGAACTAAGGGAGGAAAGCCTTCCTTCAGGAAAACACCCCCCTCTCTCTCTATCTGATTGGCTGTCGTCGCGTCGTCTCCCGTGAGTCCAGTTAATTTTTCGTGTTTGTTTATGTGAATTAGAATTTAATTTTTGTCAAAAGTTGGTTAACAACATCCGCTTTCGCCCGAGAATTTAACCCTTTAAGGGTGAATTTTCGGATTTAAAAAATTTATTAAAAAAAATTTTAATCTGTTCTGAAAAATGGATAATTTCTCTGATGCTGCCAGCGTTCCACAGTCCTACATGGACATCAATTTCCTTGCATTGCCGAATGCTGCAGGGAAGAGAGAAAGCATTGAATCACATACACACACATACACATAATTGAACAACATCAACACACATACTGACAACAGCGCTCCGAGCAAGCAGGTGGTAAAGGAAGGCAAGAAGAATGAAGACATGTCTTGTGCTACCGCCACCACCACCACGGATAGACAAAGGAACTTTGCTTCAGTTCTGAGGCAAAGGAAACGAATTGTTTCATTTACCTCACAACTACTAAAGGAAACAAGTTCCCTTTTTATCTAAGGAGGGTAATACAATAAAATTAAACACATCGCAACACATTTTAGAAAATATTAACAAAAAGAAATTATATACAAGACAATAGATTTAAAAACGAGAAAGTCCGAAAACATAAATCAACAAACAATGGAAAAATGTTTAAGGCCCATATGGGCACACAAAAATACATCACAAGGGGCAAAAGATTTGCCACAGTCGAAGTCAGATTTGATACAGAGGCGCAAACAAAAGCTTACTCTACACAATAACTAGAGTGCGAAGAAGTCATGATTCCTATGTACCTAGGTCGT
>NC_043010.1:66951546-66964046 GCF_006345805.1 Octopus sinensis
GGTCGATAAATTAAGTACCAGTTGCGCACTGGAGTCGATGTAATCGACTTAATTCCTTTGTCTGTCCTTGTTTGTCCCCTCTATGTTTAGCCCCTTGTGGGCAATAAAGAAATAAGAAACATTAGCACGCCGGACGAAATGCTTAGCAGTAGTTCGTCTGTCTTTACGTTATGTGTTCAAATTCCGCCGAGGTCGACTTTGCCTTTCATCCTTTCGGAGTCGATAAATTAAGTACCAGTTGCGCACTGGAGTCGATGTAATCGACTTAATTCCTTTGTCTGTCCTTGTTTGTCCCCTCTATGTTTAGCCCCTTGTGGGCAATAAAGAAATAAGAAACATTAGCACGCCGGACGAAATGCTTAGCAGTAGTTCGTCGGTCTTTACGTTTTGAGTTTAAATTCTGCCGAGGTCGACTTTGACTTTCATCCTTTCGGGGTCGATAAATTAAGTACCAGTTGTGTACTGGAGTCGATCTAATCGACTGGCCCCCTTCCCAAAAATATCGGGCCTTGTACCTAGAGTAGAAAAGAATATGTAGAATATGTAGCTAAGATATTAAAAAGTTGTAAATACGATCGTTTCATACATAGACATAAATTCATTTCTAGAATTTGCAAATATCAAAGTACTCATCAGTGCAGAAAAAATAGGAACCTAAAAATGAGCAGAGAAGTTGGACCTATGAGTTTCATGTCTATTTGTTCCTATCCTTGTGTAATTGTGATGAGAGCCGTGTCAATTATTAAACCACAATTAACAGATGAACGGTTAGGGGATGACATAAATATAGAGATATCGATAATTTTCTCTCTATAGATTAATATAGATTGGTTAATTATAACTCCATGTATGGAGCATAGTGCAAGTTAGAGAAATGTCCAATGAGAAAACGGTACCTAAAAACAGTACTTGGTATTATTTTTTTAGAAAATCATGAAGATGAAAAAAAGATTTAGTTTCGTAAAGCTTATAATAGAAAGTTCATGTAGAAAGTGATCAAAAATATAGGGGCAGAAGAAGGAATTTGAAAGAATGAAGTAGAATATTAAGTACTCGTGTTTATTCAAAAGCCGCATTTACGGTAATACGAAATAATAACAAAGGAGAAAAAATGAGGAAAAATATGATTACAATTATGAAGATTAAGGTTGTATGATATTTACGAAGTCTACTGTTAAGAAAAGTAAAAGCACAGGATGAAAGGCAAAGTCGACCTCGGCGGAATTTGAACTCAGAACATAGCGGCAAACGAAATACCTATTTCTTTACTAAACACAGAGGGGACAAACAAGGACAGGGAAACGGATTAAGTCAATTATATCGACCCCAGTGCGTAACTGGTACTTATTTAATCGACCCCGAAAGGATGAAAGGCAAAGTCGACCTCGGCGGAATTTGAACTCAGAACGTAGCGGCAGACGAAATACCGCTAAGCATTTCGTCCGGCGCGCTAACGTTTCTGCCAGCTCGCCGCCTTAGAGAGTAAACAATATTGTGACTTTACAGGGAATGGCCTCCCTGAAGTGAGGCATTTGTAGTAGTTGTAGTAATAAGGAGTAAATATTACGTAACAGTGATTATTTATGAAAAAAAAACATAAAGAACAAAAACAAACACTCACCGTACTTGAACGAACAGCTGGCGTTTATGGCCTATGTTTAGTATATCATACAACTGGCTGACGAGCAATTCAACATCGTTGCTTTTACAATACTGAAACAACGAAAATAGTGCCATCACAATTATTAATATTTAATATAATACGATAATGTAATTATTTCTACTGAAGGCACAAGGCCTTGGAAATTTGGGAGGAAAGGGGGCTGGTCGATTACATCGACCCCAATGCGTAACTAGGACTTATTTCATCGATCCCGATTGGATGAAAGGTAAAGTCAACCTCGGCGGAATTTGAACTCAGAACGTAGCGGCTGACGAAATACCGCTATGTGTGTGTATATGTGTGTGTGTGTATGTGTGTGTATGTGTGTGCGTGTGTGTGTGTGTGTATGTGTGTGCGTGTGTGTATTTATGTATCATATTAAAGCGAAAAAGTAGTGTTTGGTACAGGCACAGGCATGGCTGTGTGATTAAAAAAACATGCTTTGTAATTAAGTGGTTTCGGGTTCAGTCTCAAAGGGTGGCACCTTGAGTGCTTCTTACTATAGCCCAGGCCGGGGTCGGGCCGACCAATGCCTTGCGAGGGAATCTGGTAGACGGAAACTGGAAGAAGCACGTCGTATGTGTGTGAGTGTAATTTTGTTTGTCCTCTATCAATTACTTGACGTCCGATGCTGGTTTGTTTACAGCCCCGTAGGGTACCGGTTGGGCAAAAAAGATCAGATAAAATAAGTACCGGACTTGAAAATAAAGATAAAGTACTGGACTCAATTTGTTCGATTAAAACCTTTAATGCAGTGCCCCAGCATGGCCGCAAACCGATGATTGAAACAAATAAAAGAATATAAAGAAAGGATTAAATGACATAAACTGTTTCACACTTTTGCCAGAAGACAGCAATGTTTTCTTTGTTTTCGACCCCTATACTCATTAAAGATGAAAGGGAGGGTCTGTAGGAGTTGTGTTAGGGCTGCAATGCTGTATGGGAGTGAGACATGGTGTTTGAGAGAGAGAGAGATGGCAATTTTGAGAAGGAGTGAGAGAGCAATGGTCAGAGAAATGTGTTGGGTGAGGCTGTTTGATAAGGACTGAGGATTTGGTGGGGGTGCTGAGTTGTTGTTGTTGTTGTTAAGCAACAAGACGGGTAAGGGTGATTAAGTGATGGTCTAGGGCAGTGGTTTTCAACCAGGGTTCCGCCAGTACAGTCCAGGGGTTCCGCAAGAAGTTACAAAACTGCTAAAATCGGCAGTAATTTTTAATTCTCCTGTGCAGATATGTGTGCATAAGACTATTAAATTATTGCACAGGGGTTCCTCGAACCAGTGGAATGTTTCCTTGGGGTTCCGCTCCAGCAAAAAGTTTGAAAAGCACTGGTCTAGGGCTTAGGGGCGGGAGACCCCAGATCTTGGAAAAAAACTTTGGTCGTCTTGTTGTAGTCAAGGGCTCTTCGTTGACGCCTGACACCACTGGGAGGTGGCCCTCGAAGTCGCTGGAAATGGAGATCTCCAGGTCCAAATTCTTGGACGGCAGATGCTGGGGTTGGAAGAATCGGTGGAATGGTTGGCAAGGGCGAACGGAGAGAGGTGGTATGGGCATGTGTCGAGGAGGGATGAAGAGCATGTTCTGGGGAGGGTGATTGCGTTTGAGGTAAATAGAGCGCGAAAGCGAGGTAGACCGAGGAAAAGGTGGTGGGGGACAGGTAGAGGAGGAGATTGGGAGGGTTGGCTTGAGAAAGGAGGACATCCCAAACTGGGCAAGATGCTGTGAAGGCGGTTGCTATGGCATTGAGGTAGATCCGGTCACCACCGTTAACGGGGACAAAACCCGGATTTAAAACACTGGATGATGAGGATTTTATAGGATGTTGGTCGAATCCATGAACCCAGCGTTCAACCTGTGTTTTATTTTATCGAGTTCAAAGGTATGAAGGGCAAAAATCGACCTCGGCGCCATCGTTGTTTTCATTTTAATTCCCATTCTCATCAAAACTCAAATTATAAAAAAAGCACTTTCTAATCAGCGACTTACTTCATACATAAAATGCATCACCAACTTCATCTCTTCAACGTTCAGTAAAATGGCCGCCATCTTCTCGAGGCTATTGAAGGGGTTGTCCTTTGTTTTCTTCCTTAATGCAATTTTCGAACTCACATCAACCACTCCAGCGTTCTTTATGTGAGGGCCTATAAACAAGAAACACAGAAGAGACATTAAACCTTTACATTATTTACATTTTTTAGATTTGACGGATATTTGTCCTCATTTTGTTTGTTGTTAACAACACGTTTCGGCTGATATACTCTCCAGTCTTCACCAGGTGTCTTGGGGAAATTTCGAACCTTGGTTCTCATTCCTATACGAGATACTTTCTCAAGACGAATACCACAGTTTTATGGCTTTCTACGGTATATCCATTTTAATAAGATATACCGAATGCTATTTTGAACAAATGCTAACTTTTGTCGCTAATAACGAATAATGTATAGAGATTTCTAGAACTTACCAGGTGAAGAAGGTGTTCGCGATGATATGCTCCTTTTCTTGGCCAGCCGTCTGCCCAGACTTCCGTAGTTACTCTGGTTTTCATTTCGGTCAGATGTAGAGAGGTCTTCCGATGAAGGGACTGTCAGGTCCTTATCGTTCTCTGAAACCATATGAAAGAAGTCGTTCACAGGAGTTTCGGTAAAGTAACTGCGGGTAATGGAGGTCAAATTTGCTGGCAGGAAGGGTTTGTGAAGAACTAAAACCATATACAACAACAACAACAACAACAACAACAACAATCTTTTCTACCATAGGCAGAAGGCCTGAAATTTGGGGAGGGAGATGGTCGATTCCATCAACCCCAGTACTCAACTGGTACTTAATTTATCGACCTCAACACTCCTAACATCTGGTCACTTAACTCCCCAGACTGTATCCCCTTTGATTATTATGTGTGGGGCACAGTTGAGCGAGAGACCAACAAAACTCCTTGTAACACCAAAGATGAACTGAAGGCAAGGATTATGGCAGTATTGACCAACTTAAACAAGGAAACCGCCCAGAAGAGTTGCAGGAGATTCCAAAGTCATCTGGAGGCCGTGGTTGAAGCCGATGGCGATTTTATTAAATAAATTTACTCTTTAGTATTTCAAGATATTTTTATGTAATTTTGTAAATATATCTGTTAAAATGAGATGTCATTGCTATTTCCATTTTTGCGTAATTTAGACGACAGTTTATTTACCGCAACCTGTATGTATGTATATTTATTATGTGTGGCTGTGTGTTATGTCCATCCAAAAGATACGAATATCTTAATACTTACTGCTATCATCATCTCCATTTTGTTTTCCTCTGATCGGGCTTTGAAGTTGAGCACTGTTCTCTTGGTCTGAAGTCAGGAATTGGGATTGTGGCTGCTGCTTGGTCTCTCGGTTGTTGTCGTCAGCTATGTAGAAGAAAGAAAATCATGTAACAAGAAGATTAGTGAATATATATATATATATATATATATATATATAGAAATTCGGGGTGAGTACTTGATAATTGTAAGCACCTGTATATACCGTTTGGTGGTGTAGGTGGTGGAGTAAATTAATCAAAATAAAAACATGATGCCAAGGATTCAGCGGTACATATGTTTCGGGCCTTTATTAGACGGATTTATAACAATGCATAATGTATGTCTGTGGCCTTCTTCATCCGCGCACAACAACTTTCACAAGGACATGTATTACATCAAAAATTCTTGGTTGGGGATGCAAATCCTCTCATTCGCGTACGACATAATGCGGCAACAGCATAAAAATGAAGCGTCCATCTCGTTCTTCTCTCAATGTAGAATGAGGAAATTTGGATGTTGAAGTAATGTAAATAAATTAATAAATAAATATATACATATATAAATATATAAATGCAGACAGACGTGAAGGAACCTGGTAATAAGAGTAAATAGAGATAAAGATGGTGGGGCGAGAATTCAGGACGAAGGATAAAAAATATATAAAAAGTGTAAGTATAGAAAAATATAAAAATGTAGAGTATAAAGATATAAAGAGATATAAAAAATATAAAAAAATATAAATGAATATAAAGGTATAAAGTTATAAAAATAAAAATAAAAATAATAAAAAATGTAAAAGAATATAAGGATAAGGGATATATAGTAGTTACGGACCAAACATGGTGGTCAGGAAAATGACAAATTCTGGCTGTCATAAATCTTGGGTGTCTTAAATCAACAGGGGCGTCTGGGGACTTAGTGTATTGTAAATCAGAGTTGTTGAGCAGTTTATCTAGTTCTTCGTAACGTATTAAGTGGTCATCTTGTACATACGTACCCGCATGGATACATACACCCATATACACGCGCAAATATACGCACGCATACCCAGCTACAAGCATATAAGCATACATACGTACTCACGTGTAAACATATACAGATACACATATACACATGCGCATATATATATATACACACAACAGAATATGCATATATATACACGGACAATATACATGTACATATATGTATACAGACACACACACATACGCATATACATATACACATACACATATGCATACATATATATGCACATGTATACATATACACACATATACATACACACACATATACTCACACCCATACCCGCACACGCACATATATATATGTGTGCATACATGCACACCCACGTGTGCATACATACACGCCTACATACATACACACGGACCCACGCGCACGTATCCACACGCACACATCTGTGTGTGCGTATGTGTATAGACACACAGATGTGTGTGCGTGTGCGTGTAGACGTGAGTGCGTGGGTCCGTTTCTTTACATGCGTTTGTAGATTTCTTATATACATTTGTTATACATCGTTTAATATCTTATATCTATACCTGTATGTGTGGGCATCTGTGTATGTGTATGTAAGGGTATGCGCACACGCACGTATAGACACACAGATGTTTTTATTTTGATTAATTTATATATATATATATATATATATATATATATATATATATATATATATATATATATATATATATACATAAAGTTAATCCAAACATGAAAACACAAAGAGAAAACACAACAACGCGAGGACGTGGAACAAATATAGTATTATTGGACGCTCAGGAAGGAAGGGAAGACGGAGGAAAAAAAATCGCCAACGGTACACACGCGGTCACATTTTGAATATACATATATACGACGGGCTTTCTTCTGTTTCCGTCTACCAAATCCACTCACAAGGCTTTAGTCGGCTCGAGGCTATAGTAAAAGACACTTGCCCAAGGTGCCACGAAGTGGGACTGAACACCAGAACCATGGTAAGCAAGCTACTTACCACACAGCCACTCCAGAATAGCTAGAAAGAGAAGCGACAGACAAACAGATGGATTTCGCAAACAGCCATCAACATTTTCCATCCCAAGCGTTCTTCTTTAAGAAAATATTTATACGACGCTCTCGTTAGCATGCCGGACAAGATGTTTTGCAGCACTTCGACCGCCTTTACGTTTTGAATTTAAACTTCGTCGAGGTCTACTTTGCTTTACAACTTTTAGGGGTCGATAAAATAAGTACCAGTTGAACTCTGGGGTCGATCTAATCGACCAAGCCCTTCTCTGAAATTGCTGGTCTTGTGCTAAAACTTGAAAGTAGAATAAAAGCGGTGAGCTTGTCGAATCGTTGGCCCGCCAGACAAAATGCTTATCGACACATCGTCCGGCTTCACGTTCTGAAATCAAATTTCGCCGATGCCCACTTCACCTTTCATCCTGGGGTTCAATGTAATCCACTGACTCCTTACCCCCAACTTGCTGGCATTGTGCCAAAATTTGAAACCTTTGTTTATAGCTCTATCCGCTTCGCCTTTCAACGTTAAAAGAGATTTATTTCGCGTCTCTTGAAGATTTTAAATTCTTAAGACATAGACACCGTACAATTAGACATCGAAATTTATGGATAGAACTAAACGAATCTATGAATAAAAGAGAAAATCGAACCAGACTGTGTTTCTTTGACGAATTCTACAGTAAATGAAGCAGCTCAGTTTTGAAGGAGCTACGGTTTAAATTAAGTAGATCTACTCTATATCATATAGTGAGTACTTAGCCTTAAATTGTGGTTCATCCAACACTTATATGTATGCACACCACACACACACACACGCACTTACATATATACACACATACATTCACCCAAGAGTGGCTGTGTGGTAAGTAGCTTGCTTACCAACCACATGGCACCTTGGGCAAGTGTCTTCTGCTACAGCCTCGGGCCGACCAAAGCCTTGTGAGTGGATTTGCTAGACGGAACTGAAAGAAGCCCGTCGTATATATATATATATATATATATTATATATATATATATATATATTATATATATATGGTGTGTTGTGGTGTTTGTGTGTGTTGTGTGTCTGTGTTTATCCCCCCCCCAACATCGCTTGACAACCAATGCTGGCGTGTTTACGTCCCCGTAACTTAGCGGTTTGGCAAAAGAGACCGATATAATAAGTACTAGGCTTACAAAGAATAAGTCCTGGGGTCGATTTGCTCGACTAAAAGGGTGTGCTCCAGCATGGCCGCAGTCAAATGACTGAAACAAGTAAAAGAGTAAAAGAGATACATATATACGTGTGAGTGAGCCAGTATGTGTATGTGTTTGAATGTGTGTGTTTGTGCTTGTGGATGTGAGTATTTTCTTTGTGTGTGTGTGTGTGTGTGTGTGTGTGTGTGTGTGTGGTGGTGTGTGTGTATGTGTGTTTGTGTATGTGTACGTGCGTGCGTGTGTGCACATATACGTTTCTGTTTATGAGAAGGAAATTCGATGGCTTTCTACGCATCACGTCCAAATTCAAAATTTAATCACAAGCGAAATACTTAATGAGTTACCATTTAGATTCTCTGATTTTTAAAAATGAGTTCTTGGTGGTGTAGGGGGCTAGATAACATTATTCAACTCACCATTTTCGTCATCAGAATCGCTGTCATCACTTATCCAATTGAGACGAAACAGAGACGATGTCACCGGGATTTCATTGATTTTTTCTTCGTCGACATTTTCTTCATCTTCGTAACTATCCATCTTGACTTTCTGACGACATTTAACAGAGCCGATTTAACTTATTACTGATCTCCTCCTTGGTACGTACGTATGCGAAAACAAATTAGGAGAAGAGAGATAGGTACATAAATAGACAGATATATAAAATAGACAGACAGATAAAGAGATAGATAGATAGATAGATAGATAGATAGATAGATAGATAGATAGACAGACAGATAGATAGGTAGATAGATAGATAGATAGATAGATAGATAGATAGATAGATAGATAGATAGATAGATAGATAGATAGAGAGATAAAATAGACAGACAGATAAATTTGTACCAATAAATTTGGACCAGTTTGAATGCACCAGATAAAAGATAGATAGATAGATAAACAGATAGACAGACAAACAGTTAGGAGATAGATAAAGAGATAGACAGGTAGATAGGTAGGTAGATAAGTAGCTAGACAGACAGACAGACAGACAGACAGACAGGTAGATAGACAGACAGACAGACAGACAGATAGATAGATAGATAGATAGATAGATAGATAGATAGATAGATAGATAGATAGATAGATAGGCCGATAGATGGGTAGATAGGTCTACATTAACACACTCACAAACACGCATGCACGCACACATATAAACCCAGGCATACATTCTATTATTCATACATACACGCCTACATAAATACATTCATGCATACACATTTACATGCATTCACACGTATATACATATGTACACGCAGATACATATACACATATCGAAAACAAAGAATATTAGTACATACATTGGTATGAAGCGTTCCGTACGACGAAAGCAGACGACAGCCATGTATGAAAATGGCGCCAAGTAGTGGGCGACGCTAACAGTTTAGACCTGTGAAACAATGAGTTTGTTAGTAATTAGTGGTTCACTTCTAGGACGGTCATTGTTAAACAATGGAGACAAACCTAATGATACACAATGACTATTTGCTAGTGAGAACGGTAGGTGTCTGTCACCTTGTTAAAGCGAAAATAACTAAAACACCTATCTATCTATCTATCTATCTCTATCTATCTATCTATCTATCTATCTATCTATCTATCTATCTATCTATCTATCTATCTATCTATCTATCTATTTGTCGACTTTCTTGTCTGTCTCGCTGTATATCTATCGATGTGTCTATCTAATTAGTTGGTTGCCGACCTAAATATCACAGCATATTGCACATATAGGTCTTTACGGGCCAGTAGCAAAAAGCTAAGGCAGTTGAGCAACAAAATAAATTCTTTGCAGCAGTTACTTATTTTTCCCCTTCGTAGTTTTACGTTCAGTTTGAACACACATCGCTTCAAGCTTCCATTCAGTTGATAAATATATTTCTGTTTGTGTTTATTCGAAAAAAAAAAAAAAATCCCGATTTATATTATCTTTATCTTGGAGATAAATTTGTACCAATTTGAATGCACCAAATAAAAGACAGGAAGAAAAATAATTTATTTGATATGTCATTTATTTTATTGTCATAGTTTATACAAGTTGGGAAACTTCTTCGAGTTGTTGTGCACAGATTATTTGCTGTTCTGTTATCCATTCTGTAGGTGGCTAAACTCAGTTCTGTGACTGCTGGAAGAACGGATGGAAGAAGGAGAGGAAAAGAGTAAAAGAAATTAGCTTTCTCTGCTGACAAGTAGAGAGCATGAAAGTCGTATAGTTCCACGTGTGAGCCATGCGCGAAAGAGACGAAAAAAGGAAGAAAAAAGAACCCCCCCCCCCAGAAAAGTGGAATTAGATTCAGTTCGTCACTGCGAGTTATATAACTTTCACCCACTCTACTTGTCTACACAAAAAGGTAAATTCTTGTACTCTTTTCTCTCTCTTTCTATCCGTTTTCCTAGCAGCCATAGAACTGAATTTATACAAGTTGGAAAACTGGATGTAGGTCGGAGAACAATGGAAAGTAATGAGCTTATCTCGCTTGAACCGTATTTAACCTAAGAATGTTCATTTAAATAATAAAACTTATCTAAATTGAAGACGGCGAGCTGGCAGAAACGTTAGCACGCCGGGCGAAATGCGTAGCCGTATTTCGTCTGCCGTTACGTTCTGAGTTCAAATTCCGCCGAGGTCGACTTTGCCTTTCATCCTTTCGGGGTCGATAAGTTAAGTACCAGTTACGCACTGGGGTCGATATAATCAACTTAATCCGTTTGTCTGTCCTTGTTTGTCTCCTCTATGTTTAGCCCCTTGTGGGTAGTAAAGAAATAGGTATTTCGTGTGTCTTTACGTTCTGAGTTCCAATTCCGCCGAGGTCGACTTTGCCTTTCATCCTTTCGGGGTCGATAAATTAAGTACCAGTTACGCACCGAGGTCGATATAATCGACTTAATCCGTTTATCCCCTCTGTGTGTAGCCCTAAAGAAATAAGAACTTATCTAAATCTACTCGGCTATAAGTCGTACATTTTTCCCCTGAAATTTTCACCTAAAGCTGGAGGTGCAACTTAAAAGCGCATCGTATAAAAAGATCTTCAGATATTTCCTAGGTACAAGCCATGTCTGAAGTTCCGACACTTGGAATAACAGAAAAGGATAAAAATTTACATTATAAATAACAATTTCTAAATTGCATGGGCTTAATGAGATTACAGTTGTTGTAAGACATCTTCGGTTTACTGAAAGCTCGGTTACCGAACAACAACTATGTCGGCGCGATTCCTAATCGAACTTTGCTCTCCAACATCAAAAAAGGGACTTCTCTCAAATGAAACTAATGCTTGGTCTTCATGTGTTTCTGAATGGCTAATACATGTCTTCCCTGCCGTAATAATTACTTTCACGTGTTTTAGGTAATCAATTGGTAACATCAAGTTCGCGTTTTCTCTCTTTACCTCACACTCCAAGGGGAAGGCGTCCAAGCGCTTCGAAGAATGGTGAGAAGCAGTGAAGGAGAGAGAAAGATGTCTTGAAACCGGAGGCTTCGTTCGAATGTTTGCAAGAGAGTTGAATTCGCCAAAGGTATCCTAAGACCAGGTGTGTCATCAATTAGAAAGACTATTTTCAGTATGATTTACCATGGGGAGAATTTTTGATTTTTTAAATATATACACACATATACACATACATACATACATACATACAAATATACATGCATACATACACACACATACACACACACACACACATATACACACACTCACAGATACACACATGTATTCAATATGTACGTATAGGGTATCCCAAAATTCACCTAAAGATTTATAATATTAAAATATAAACCCTTATGTTACTTTTCGGATACCCTATGCATGCATACATACATACGTATATGCATAAACACACACACACACGCACACACATACATATATGTATGTATATGTCTGTATATGTACACACATATGTATGTATACACTCATGCATGCATATATATATATATATATATATATACATCCATACATAGATATACCACACATATGCCTGCATGCATGCACACACACATGCAAACAAATATACATACATATATAATACATATATACATACATATGTCCATGTATGCGTGGGCAGAATCGGTTGAATTAACACATTCGGATTTACATACACTGAAATTGATTACATAGACGCTTAAGTGAATCTGCGCACGCAGGTATTTGTGCAGAAATTGAATGCACAGATGTATCTCTATATATAAACGGCAGTTTGTCTGTCTGTGTGTCTGTGTGTCTGTCAGGTTGTACCCTCACCCTGACCACGGCTTTCAACCGATTCTGATGAAACTAAACACACACATAGCCCAATGTCATAATTCAAAACTAACGCAGGGAAAATTTTGAAAAGTTCCCCCAGTTCT
>NC_043010.1:66969046-66976546 GCF_006345805.1 Octopus sinensis
AGAGACAGAGAGAAAGAGGGGAGAGTGGAGAGTGAGTGAGAAAGAGAGACAGATAGAAGGTGGATAGAGGAAGAGAGAGAGAGAGAGAGGAGATAGAGAGAGAGACAGAGAAAAAGAGGGGAGAGCGGAGTGTGAGTGAGAAAGAGAGACAGATAGAAGGTGGATAGAGGAAGAGAGAGAGAGAGAGGAGATAGAGAGAGACAGAGAAAAAGCGGGGAGAGCGGAGTGTGAGTGAGAAAGAGAGACAGATAGAAGGTGGATAGAACAAGAGAGAGAGGAGATAGAGAAAGAGAGACAGAGAGAGAGAGAAAGAGGGGAGAGCGGAGAGTGGGTGAGAAAGAGAGACAGATAGATAGTGGATAGAGGAAGAGAGAGAGAGAGAAACAGAGAGAGAAAGGAGTATATATATATATAGAGAGAGAGAGAGTGAGAAAGGAGATAGAGAAAGAGGGGAGAGCGAAGAGTGAGTGAGAAAGAGAGACAGATAGAGGGTGGAGAGAGGAAGAGATATAGAGAGAAACAGAAGGGAGAGGGAGGATAGAGAGAGAGAGGAATAGAAATAGAGTGAAAAAGACAGAGAGGGAGAGAGAGAAAGCAGAAAGCAGAATATATCATTATTGTTTTCTTGCTTCATTCATTGGACTGCAGTCCAAGCTGGAGCACTGCTCTGAAAGGTTTTAACCGAAGACATATATATATAACTATTGAGAGGAAATATGTACAATGATGGATGTGTGATCATAAATTAAAATATATATTGAGAGCAAAGTTGATTATGCGTTCATATTTAAGCGTGTTCTGTATGTTTCGATAGATAAGTTTTCTTTATTTAAACGTTGTTGTACAGAAATTGTTTCTTTGCACTGGTAGATGGGAAAAACTGAAATTTAGTTGGAGATTCCCTGCACATCCTTCTATGTGTTCACTCAAAGGTATCTTTTTATACTTTGGGAAACGGATCTGTTCCTTATGTAGTGTGGTTCTCCGTCTATGTACCATACTTGTCTGTCCTATGTAGTTATGTCTACAACCTGAACAAGTTATAGCATAAACTAAATTCTCGGATGCACAAATGAAGTTGGTCTACATTGTGAACTTCTCTCTGTTTGAATTGGAATTCCGAGCCTTCCAGTAGGTTTGTAAATGTTCCACAGTTTGAACGTCCACATTTTTTAACCATTAGTTTCGTGGTTGTTCTGTAAAACTTCGCATTTGTTAGAAGTCTTTTCAACGATTTGTCTAGCTTTTTGCATTTGATGAATTTATGCGTTTCCAGAATGTTGTTTATTTTTGCGTCCGTAGTAAGGATACGTAGGTTTTGTACAATAGTGTTGTATGCCTCATTGTTTCTAGGATTGTGAGTTGATATATACGGTAGTATATATATATATATATATATATATATATATATGCATTCACACCACATATATATACACATATATACATACATGCATATATACACATACATGCATACACATATCTATGTATGTATAAATTCATCTGTGTATCTAACTGTCGATTTGTTTGTGTGCTTATCTATCTATCTATCTGTCTGTCTGTCTGTCTGTCTGTCTATCTATCTATCTATCTATTATGCACATTTACAAAAATAAGCACACACAGTTATGTATATACGAATGTATGTTCGTATGTATGCATTTATGTATGCATGTAGATATGTATGTATGTGTATATGTATGCTTGTATATATACTTGTATAAATGTATATATATGTGTGTCTATGTATATATGCATGTATGCCTGTATATATATATATATATATATATATATCTCCTCTAGACTCCGCCGGTTACGACGACGAGGGTCCCAGCTGATACGATCAACGGAACAGCTTGCTCGTGAAATTAACGTGCAAATGGCTGAGCATTCCACAGACACGTGTACCCTTAACGTAGTTCTCGGGGATAATCAGCGTGACACAGAGAGTGACAAAGCTGACCCTTTGAAATACAAGTACAACTCATTTTTGCCAGCTGAGTGGACTGGAGCAACGTGAAATAAAGTGTCTTGCTCAAGGACACAACGCGTCGCCGGGAATCGAACTCACAACCTTACGATCATGAGCCGAATGCCCTAACCACTAAGCCACGCGCCCTCACACATATATATATATTATATATACATATACATACACAGATACACACACACACGCACTTACACACACACACATGTCCGTGCAAACACACTCACACACATATGCATATATGAATGCATATAGTATGCGTATACACACACGCGTACTAAATACTTACGTACAGATCCGCTCACTCATAACATATGCACAAAACCGATTTTAAAGAAGAAAGTTAGAGCCAAATAACACCATCTGGTGAACGACTCTCTCTCTCCAACAACCACAAACAACAACAGCAACATCAATAACAACAACAACAACATAAACAACTTTATGACTAGTCACGTGGTAAATCTATTCCCCCCGCTACCCGGCGCCCCCTGCCTACATACACCTAAATCTCTGCCAGTTGATTAATTGCAACTACTGGACCAGCAAATTCTTTTGTTTTTGCTGCGTAACCAGAGTGAGTGCCGCCCATGGCAACCTTGGAGTACAACGTCACCCCACCCACTGGCCTCTATATCGTAGACCTAAAACTGCTACCCCCCTCCCCCATAAAGCATCCCACGGGGCTGATCGAACTCTTCACCTCGCCGAGCTACATTACTCGTGACGTTGCTAAGTTCGTGCCGCCCGGACAGCCTTTGAAAATGTATTGTGTGCAGACAGACAACGCAATCCAGCTGTGTGAGGATATCCGCTCTTGGTAGTTCACACATGTACTTTATATAAAGTACTTTCTATAGTATTTCCGAAGTGCAGATCGACTGGTAGGTGAAGAAAATATAAACGAGATGTACAGGTGTCAATTTATTACGGCCGTTTCAAGCGACTCCTTTAATTGATCAATGAAAACCTTACATCATCTGAAAGAAACCGTTCTCGTCAGATGACCGCTTAGCGATGGACTACTTTCAGTTTCCGTCAACTAAATCCATTCACAAGGCTTTGATCGGCCCGTGGTTGCAGTAGAAAACTTGCAAAGATGCATGCAGTGGGACTGAGCTCGAAACTATATACATAGTGTATATATGTTTATCTATCTATCTATCTATCTATCTATCTATCTATCTATCTATCTATCTATCTATCTATCTATCTATCTATCTATCTATCTATCTATCTATCTATCTGTCTGTCTGTCCAGTCTTCTCACAATGGACGGACGCTTGTCATATCGGCTCCACGTAAGTTGGCCACTTTTACATGTTTAAAACTCCTTGTCAAATATTTTGTTCTAATCGTTGTGCAAGTTCACTCACTAAAAAACCTGAGAATTATTCACGTAGAATTCCGCCCCTGTATGGGCGAAATTACCAGAAACTTTCAAAACTTTAGTTGGTTCTTTCTAGCCATTTTTCATTTTGAAAATGGCAACTAGAAACCACGTGGCTAGCCCGCCAGTCATGCCGAACGGTAGCGAAACACTATTGCTACCACTAGCTGCTAAACCTCGCAGCTTGAACACCGCTGTCACCACCATCATCACCACCAACAACAACAACAGCAAAACTAACGTCGCGACCGAAGACATTAACTTAGATTTCCCCCCACTCCCTACACCACTTGTCGATGATAAAAGGACGGAGAAAGGGATTTCAAAAACGAATACAGACGAAAACATGAATGCCAGCACCACCACCACAACAACGAAATGGGCACAAAGCCGCCTACCAAAGACAACACCGCCAACATCAACACCACTACTACGACTTCAACTGCCACAACTAACCCTTCTGCTGCTAAAACGAATTTTGCGGATGTGACAAAACAGAAACGAACAATTGTAAAATTCACCACACAGGAAATAAACCGCACAAAAGCACTCTTCACCAAAGAAGGAGACAAATTGCACCTTCACATTCCACAACACATCGTGGAAAACACACACAAAAAAAAAAACAATAATTTATAAAGTAATAAACAAGAAAACAAGACGAACAGAAAATGCACCACAGGAAAAAATCGAAAAATGCCTTCGTCCTGCATGGGACTCCAAGGAATATATCAGTTGGGAAATAATTTGGTACAGTCAAGTACGTTTCCTCAACGAAAATTTAGCAAAACGTTTTTCCACATTGGAGCTGCATTCGGACGACTTGGTATGATACTAGTCTATTTAAACAAAAGGGTCACGAAAGTCCAAATAAAAAACGTACCACTTGAAGTCGAAACACAATGGTTATCCTGCCATCTGCTTTGAAATGACAGAACAATGTCAGAGACACAAAATCCTGAAATCGCTGTTTAGGGAGAAAGACTATGTGGGAAAATCAATCGAATTCTTCCTCTTCATTTGGATGAAGCAGCAAGAGAGAAGATACCCACCACTATAGAACTGCCAGGAGGCTACAAACTTATGTAGTGTAGAGGGCAGGCGACCACGCTGCTATTGTGTGGAAGCGAAACACACTTGAAAAAAACGTGCCCAACCACTGCACACCATGAGCAACAACAACAACCACTACCACAACCAAAGCACTCCGGAAAAAAAGCTCTACTACCCACACCATCAACACAGAAGACGACAAGAGAAGCACACCAAGCTAATCCGTCATCAACCAAAAACCACTCAACACCTGAAAAAATACCAACACCACCAACAACAGCAAGAACCAAAGGAACAGAAAAACAAAGAAAACACACAAAAACTGACCCCCCATCTCTTATACCGCACTCAACACACACAAACACTCAACAACCAACAACAACGAAAACAACAACACAACCACTTACACAGACATACATAGAAGCCTACAACATACCCCTACCCCCTACTGATTCCTCAGAAATTTCGTCGGAAGACGAAACTAGTGAGGAATGGCAAATAGCTACAAAAAGAAGGAAAATAAAGAGCAGAAACACAACCGAACCAAATGCAAACACGAACAAAGCAGGGGGAAATACATCTCCCGAAGACATTTCAAAACCCAACACAAACAACAGCCACACCAACACCACAAAAATATATACAGCAAACATGCTCACAGTTATAGACACCAAAAGCACAAATTTGATGGAATACATCCAATCAAAAACAAACATAACAGAAGATGACATAAAAACAAACAATCACCCATACACAACACCACCAGACCACATCAAAATATTACACATCTCCAAAAGTCTGCACCACACACTCAAAGGCATTTTCCCCAGTGCGGTTGATAAATGCCAAAAATATCTCACAAAGAAACTGTACTGGGATCTCCTCGAGGACAAACCAAAGGAGGAGAAAGCAAAAACTTTCGAGCAGTAAGTAACCCTCTGTTCCTTTCACTTGTATTCTAATTCATTAGGATTATGATCAAGATTGGTTGTGTAAATGCGCGTGGCTTGGGGTCCCCTTGGAAACAAGGGTACCTCTTAAATGACATAAAGTCACATAAGTTAGAAATCATAGCCATAAGTGAGACCAGACTCCACAATCCGCGGGCCCTAAAGACCATGTTTGGCGGACAGTTCAACATTTATTTTCCCCCCTGTCTGCCGAGATATGGGCGGTAGTGGCACCGCGGTTCTTTTTCGCAAGAGTCTGGATCTCAAAGTAAGGACAATATTCGTAGACCCGGAGGGTAGACTGGTCGTCCTGGATGTCGACGGCAGCAATGGGTGCGCTTTTCGACTCGTATCAGTCTACGCACCGCCCTTAACAGCTCGGGCGGATTTCTTTCAACGTCTAGAAGTATTCTTGGGAACGTCTCGTCCTTTACTCTTAGTGGGGGATTGGAATGCTACCTTGGACACGCATGTAGACTACGTGGGTAGAGATAGGAATAGACGGGGATGCAAATGCCTCAAAGACCTGCTCAGACGCTTTCAACTGTCTGACAGGTTCCGACTAGACCACCCGAATGCGCCAACGTGGACATGGAGCAACCGCATCGGGTCGTCGAGATCGTATCTAGATAGGATACTGTGTAGGACAGTAGACAGAGATAGCATAGGATGTCCACAATTCCACATAGTCAGCTACATGGATCACAAACTTGTGACATGTAAGCTAGACTTAGGTAAGACACTTAGGCAGGGTCCCGGATACTGGAAACTAAACGCGTCTTTCCCATCGAGACAGGTTTTCAGAGACCGGATTAGCACACTAGTAAAGAGGGCTTTGACGGGAGCCATCATCAACAACAAATGGTGGTTTGCCCTCAAGAGAGCAGTAAAAGCAGAAGCGATTAGGTACAGCAAAGCACTAGCCGTAGATAGAAATAGAGTAGAGGGTGAGCTAGTTAAGAAGCTAGAAGAGGCAATTAGAAGCGGCATCGCATCCGACGTTTTGGCGGCGAGGTTGGCCCTCGACCAACACTTCAACGCCAAACACGAAGGATGTGCTGTCAGAGCTAGGATGCGTGCTCTAAGGAACGAAGGTGTTGGAGCCGCGAGAGAGGCCCGGATGGCAGAGGCGCAACAGGGCAACAAAGCCACCATTCGGTCCCTGGTAGATGAACAGGGGCGCGAATTGCTCGAGCCAAGTAAAATGTGTGAGGCCTTTCAGCAGCATTTTGCCCGACTGTTCGGGACGAGTGGAGAGCAAGAACGTAGGGTGGACTTCAGTGCCTACCTACATAGCCTACCACGACTCTCGACAAGAAAGGCAGGGTGCTGTGAAGGTGCCATCACGGCGGCGGAAGTGCAGGACACGATGGCAGAATGCTCGAGGGACAAATCACCGGGTTTGGATGGTCTACCCTACGAGCTTTACAATTGTATGCCAGACTTGTTTGGAGATCTCTTGGCGGCGGTGTACTGCAACTGGCAGCAAAACGGGAGCATTCCTGGTTTTGTGAGCCGAGGAGCCGTAACACTGCTGAAGAAAGATCTAAACAAGGGAAATGTAATAGATAACTTTAGGCCCATCACTCTGCTTAATGCAAACTTGAAAATTTTGGCCAAGGTGCTAGCCAAGAGGTTGGCGCTTGTCATCGAGAAACTGGTCGACAAGGCGCAAACATGCGCCGTGCCAGGCCGGAGCATCCATGACAACCTCCATCTGATGTGCTACATCATAGATAGGGTAGTTAACGAACCTGGCATGGGTGGGGCGCTGATCAATTTGGATCAATCGAAAGCTTTCGATAGGGTGGACCATCGGTACTTGGAGGCGGTCCTCAGAGCGGCTGGCTTCGGTCCCGTCTTCCGCGGCTGGATAGCCGCTTTGTACAGAGGCATCCATGACAACCTCCATCTGATGCGCTACATCATAGACAGGGTAGTTAACGAACCTGGCATGGGTGGGGCGCTGATCAATCGAAAGCTTTCGATAGGGTAGACCATCGATACTTGGAGGCGGTCCTCAGAGCGGCAGGCTTCGGTCCCGTCTTCCGCGACTGGATAGCCGCTTTGTACAGAGGCATCCGTTCGGTAATTCGCGTGAATGGACATCTATCGAGATACTT
>NC_043010.1:66981546-66986546 GCF_006345805.1 Octopus sinensis
TGTTGATGGGAACTGATGTAATATAACCTATTTTACGCGCGACAGGGGCGTTAAATATGATAGGACGTTCTTGGGAAAAGAACGGATGTCATAACGTACACGCACACTAACGCGCCATAACGAATGTTCGCACAAACCACAAACTCACCGACAAGGAGACATAGTACAACGGTACAAGACAAAAGATGTATAAAGCATTCGTTGCAAATATACACTCAAGCATACAGACAGGCGCATATATATATATATATATATATATATATATATATATATATATATATATAATATATATATAAAACATATGAATCCTTAATCGGCCAAGTCTATACGCGTTTTTGTGTAAATTCCAGTCCGTATCGTAAACATACATACAAGCATGCAACATACATGCATACACACACATACATACATGCATGCATACATACATGCATACATGTATGCGTACATATATACACACACACATACGTATACATACATACAAATCTTAACACACTCGTGTGTGTGTATATAATTTCAACTATATATATATATATACTCTTTTACTTGTTTCATTCATTTGACTGTGGCCATGCTGGAGCACCGCCTTTAGTCGAGCAAATCGACCCCAGGACTTATTCTTTGTAAGCCTAGTACTCATTCTATCGGTTACTTCTGTCGAACCGCTAAGTTACGGGGATGTAAACACACCAGCATCGGTTGTCAAGCGATGTGGGGGGACAAACACAGACACACATACATATATATACATATATATATATATATATTATATATATATATATATAATATATATATATATATATATATATTATATATAAATATAATATATATATCCGCATTTACCGGATTATAAGATTTATAAACATTCCATGTGCTTGGCCGGACGAGAGCAGTTGTCTGTTCGTCTTCGCTACGTAAGGTTGGTGGTAGTTTATTTATGATGTGTTCAGAATCAGTTCTGCTGACGATCATTAGACGTAAGTTGAATGTGAAATCACGGTGATACAGAACTAAATTCATTTTTTAATGTCTTGCTTTGAAAAACTGCATTTGGGTATGATTAGTATAATTTTGGTAGTAATGACTTTGTCCCTCCTAGTGTGAGGCATTTATGTGTAATAAGCCCTCTATACAATATAGATATAATTAATTTGTTCAAAAGAAAAAAATTATTTTCGAATTCTTTTCTTTTATGAGGTTTTCACGCTAGCTACCCGATAATTTCTTGTTAAGATCCCTTATTAAGAGATTATCCTTAATTGTTAAACTTATTCCGAAATACTTTTCATTACCCGACATGCAGTTCGTAAAAAGCCCGCCATTTACCGGATATATGATTTATAAACATTCCATGTGCTTGGCCGGAGTGAGCAGTTGTCTGTTCGTCTTCGCTACGTAAGGTTGGTAGTTTATTTATGATGTGTTCAGAATCAGTTCTGCTGACGATCATTAGACGTAAGTTGAATGTGAAATCACGGTGATACAGAACTAAATTCATTTTTTAAATGTCTTGCTTTGAAAAACTGCATTTGGGTATGATTAGTATAATTTTGGTAGTAATGACTTTGTCCCTCCTAGTGTGAGGCATTTATGTGTAATAATGCCCTCTATACAATATAGATATAATAATTTGTTCAAAAGAAAAAAATTATTTTCGAATTCTTTTCTTTTATGAGGTTTTCACGCTAGCTACCCGATAATTTCTTGTTAAGATCCCTTATTAAGAGATTATCCTTAATTGTTAAACTTATATATATATATATATATATAAAGTTAATTCAAACATGAAAACACAAAGAGAAAACAACAACGCGAGGACGTGGAACAAATATAGTATTATTGGGCGCTCAGGAAGGAAGGGAAGAAGGAGGGTTTAATGTTTCGAGCGGAGCTCTTCGTCGGAAACATAGGAGAAGGAAAGATCCAGAGAAGGGAAGACAAAGGGAAAAAAATCGCCAACGGTACACACGCGGTCACATTTTGGTGTGTGTGTGTGTGTATATATATATAAATATACATATATACGACATGCTTCTTTTCAGTTTCCGTCTACCAAATCCACTCACAAGGTGTCACGCAGTGGGACTGAACCTGGAACCATGTGGTTGGTAAGCAAGCTACTTACCACACAGCCACTCCTGCGCCTATTAACGGCACAGTCTGCTTGTGAAATTAACTTGCAAGTGACTGAGCAATCCACAGACACGTGTACCCTTAACGTACTTCTCGAGGAGAAATACAAGTACAACAGAAATAGGAAGAAAGAGTGAGAGAAAGTTGTTTGCCACCACGCCCTGCCGGAGCCTCGTGGAGCTTTAGGTGCTTTCGCTCAATAAACACTCACAACGCCTGGCCTGGGAATCGAAACCGCGATCCTACGACCCCGCGTCCGTTGCCCTCACCACTGGGCCATTGCGTTTAAATATATAGAAAAACAAAAGACGAACACAGGTGTATGAACAACAAGCAAGTGCATTAGTTTGACGCTCGGGAAAAATGAAAAAAGTCTTTTACGTTTCGAGCCTACGCTCTTCAACAGAAAGGAATAAGAGAAAATAAATAAATAAAAGAACTTGTAGATTTCAGCGGTCCAACATGGCGAATATGTGTGTGTGTGTGTGTGTATGTGTGTGTGTATGTGTGTGTATGTGTGTGTGTGTGTGTGTCTTCGTGTATGTGTTTGTCCCCGCTCCACTATCGCTTAATAACCGATGTTGGCGTGTTTACGCCCCCCACCCCTCGTAACATTAGCGGTTCGGCAAAAGAAAACCGACAGAACAAGTATTAGGCTTGCAAAGAATAAGTCCCCCGGAATTGATTTCTTCGACTAGAAACCCTTTAAGGCGATGCTCCAGCATTGCCGCCGCAGTCATACGACTGAAACAGTAATAAAAGAACAAAAACAAACAAATGAATATATGCAGACGTAACGAACCTAATACACGAAACACATAAATGCTTAAAGCAGACGACATCTATAAAACCACCTCTCCTCTTCTCAACATCTATAAAACTATTAATTTCTATGAAGTCTATATTTATTGGCTGTAGCTATTAAGATGGTATCTCCATCCAACTACCTACTTTGCCGGAGAAGCAACTTAATACCATGTAAACTGTTGAAAGCTTGTAAAAACGCCGCCAGTCTATTGTAAGGTTTACCTTTCAATAACAAATTACTACATATTTATGTTGTCTTCTGGAATCTCTGTTCGTCTATCTATCTGTCTGTCTGTCTCTCTCTCTCTTTGCCTCTGGATTACATGAAATTTTAACGCAACGGTGGGCGAGTCTTGCTGGCGTTGTTTTTGTTTTCCTTGTTTTTACCGCTGTTTTGTTGATTTTGGTCTTGCTGATTCTGTTATTGCTGTTGTTGTTGTTGTTGTTGCTGTCTTCTTCTTCTTCTTCTTCTCTTCTTCTTCTTCTTCTTCTTCTTCTTCTTCTTCTTTCTTCTTCTTCTTCTTCTTCTTTCTTCTTCTTCTTCTTCTTTTCCCCCTCCTTCTTCTTCTTCTTCTTCTCCACTCCTCCTCCTCCTCCTCCTCCTCCTCCTCCTTCTTATCAGGACTCACGCCATTAGCCACAAAGAATAATCTCTAATTCGAGCCTACTCTAAGCTACTAAAAATGCGTGTGGCAACTTGAAGATGTACCCACCACACGCGATAGACTGGCGGTTGCACGGGCGCGAAAGCTACGTTGTTATCCTCATTCCATAAACGGTGGTTCTTAACGGGTGGAGAGCTGAACCATCCTGGGGTACAGAAGATTCGCAATCTGGACTAGGGTCTGAAAGTTTTACCACACCGTAGTGGGTTACACCATGGTTCCTCTGTTTTGTGACAGAAGTAGGAAGAAAGAGTGAGAGAAAGTTGTGGTGAAAGAGTACAGCGGGGTTCATCCCCCTCCCCGGAACTTAGATGTTTTTGCTCAATAAACACTCACAATGCCCGGTCTGGAAATCGAAACCGCGTTCTTACGACCGCGAGTCCGCTGCCCTAACCACTGAGCCATTGCGCCTCCACTACTGCTGTTGTTGTTGTTATTGTTGATCTGGTTGTTGTAGTTTCTGTTGCTCTGTTATGCTTTCTTGTTATTATTGAGATTGCTGCCCCAATGCGTTGAGTTAAAAAAAACCGTTGGCGCGTCGAACAAATTCTCTTACGGTCTTTCTTTAGCAGCTTCCTATTCTGAGTTGAGTTCATGCCGGGGATCAATTTTGCCTATCTTCCCTCCGAGGTCGATAAAATAATATACCAGTTATATACTAAGGTCGATAGTATCGACCAATTCCCCTCAAAATGGCGATTGTTACCTGTTACATGTTTCAGTTATTGGACTTCGGCCATGCTGTAGCACAGCCTCGAAGGCTTTAGTCGAACAAATCGACACCAGTACTAATGTTTAAGTCAGGTACTAATTGTATCGATCTCCCTAGCCGAACGGCTTAGTTACGGGGGCGTAAACAAACTAACACCATGGTTCCTCTGCTTTGTGGCAGAAGTAGGAAGAAAGAGTGAGAAAGTTTTGATGAAAGAGTACAGTGGGATTCATCCCCCCCCACCCGCAGGAGCCTCGTGGAGCTTAGCTGTTTTTGCTCAATGCCCGGTCTGAGAATCGAAACCGCGTTCTTATGACCGCGAGTCCGCTGCCCTAACCACTGGGCCATTGCGCCTCCACCCGTTGTTGTTGTTGTTGTTGTTACTGCTGCTCCTGCTGTTACTCTTGTTATTTCCTCCGCTGTTTTAACCCCAGGTCAGTTTCAGTCGAGCACCTAGCTCCACGGATTCCTTGCTCTCCACTCCTCTGTATACACAATGCCTCCTCCCAGTTGATGCTTACGTTGTGAACATCCGACATACAATACTTCATCGTATGGAATGCCGGGTGGATGTCTGGGTATGTTATTACTATTCAAACTGTGCATCCCACACAGAATTTTGTAATTAAGGACGGCTGCCGTTATTTGTGTGTGTTAGCGTGTGCGTATGTGTGTGTGCGTGTGTG
>NC_043010.1:66990917-66993417 GCF_006345805.1 Octopus sinensis
TTTTAAGGGTGAATCATTGTAATAAAAAAAAAAAACACAAATAAGACAGTTAAATAAATTTACAATTTCAATAATAATAATAATAAAATAATAATGATAATAATAATAATAATTAATACTAATAAACCACATAAAAAAATAACATTAACGCTAATAAATATTTAAAATTATTTTTATTCTTTATTATTAATTAATTCTCTATTTAATGACTGAAATAAGAAGCATTAATTTTTTCCGTGTTTGTGCTTATTTTTATATAATCAAAGAAAAAGTTAGCGTGTGTGCGGTATTTGTACATATATGTGTTTAAACGTAGCTTGCGCCAGCCAAAACTTACTATGCATAAAATACATATATATATTGTATATATATTATATATATATATATATATATGGACACACAAAGGGTTATAAATTATCATAATCTCAATGAAATAACTAGATTATTCAGACATCTCATTTCTATTCTGTTGTTGTTATGTTTGGCAAAAATCTAACAAAGACTGAATGAGACTTTCCTTGAAGAGTTACTAATATGGAGAGGTATGCAAAATACATTGATATTGATGCACCGATATACATACACATATACGTACACAAATACAAACAAATACACACAATATGTACATAATGTATACATGTGTACAATTCTTCTGAGAAATATACTAACTCTTCAGTGTCTTAAGGAAGACCTATGCAATTTTGAATGTTTCGTTACGACTGTCATATATTTGTATTAATAGTGACTTAAATAGTCACTTAAGGTGGTGTGCATACATGCATGCATATATATATACTTGTATGTATAAATCATATAAGTACATACACATACATATAAGTAAATACATACCTAAATGCACATACTGACATGTACACACACAGTTTTAATAGTGATTTAACTCAACTCCACATGACTTAAAGTTTCATGAACATGCAGAACATGCCCATCTCATCAGATGGTATGAGCATACACCTGTAAAATATGAAGCCCTGCAAAGCTGAGTCGAACGATATTAAAAGATATATGTACCAAATGTGTAGAGTGTTATTTTCTTTCATTTGTTATTTTATATATATATGAATCTATATATATATGTCTATGTGTCTGTATATGTACATACATATGTATGTATATACATACATATATATATATGTATATTATATATATATATATATATATATACATGTGTATATATATATACATATATATATATACATGCATATATATATATATGTATATGATTATATATATATATGTGTATATATAAATATATATGATCTATGTATATATTATATATGTGTATATTAATATATATAGGAGATGTTATCATATATATATCTATATATGTGTATATATGGTGTGTATATATATTGTGTAATATATGTGTGTTATTATGTGTATATAAATATAATATAAATATATATGTAATATATATGTATATATATGTATATATATATAGTGTGTATCTATATATATGTGTGTATCGATATATGTGTGTATATATATATGTGTGTATATATATATTGTGTGTATATATATATAGGTGTGTATATATTATATGTGTATTTATATATATTGTATATATATATATATGTATATATATAGTGTATACTATATGTATATATATAATATATGTATAATATATTATATAGTATATATTATATATGTATATATATATATTGTATATATATATATTTATATATATATATATATATATATATAATATACGTGTGTATGCAGAAATCTGAGGTACTGTTGCCTAAAAGTGCACTAAGTCAATTCATTAAATATTAAAATATTCGAAACTTCTACATACGATTAATAATAGTGACTAAGGAGTTTAATATATCCAAATATTATTCAATTTCTATGAGCATTTAAAAGCTGCTAGTAATGGTTAAAAATGGAAATAAAATTTGCTTCTAAAAAATATATGTGCGTGTGTAATATATATATACATTATTATATATTTCTATAAACTATAATTATCTTGCAACTCTTTACACTTGTTTGAAATATATGCATACACACATATATATATATTTGAACTATACACATGCACACACAAATATATATATCCATCTGTATAGATGCATATTATATATTCAGTTCTGGGAAATATCTCAGACATGTTCTAGGATGTATCACTGGTGGTATTTTGAGGTCTTTGTAGGTTTCAGGGCTTTCAATTCAACTGTCGATACCCTTGCTCAGATGATCCAATTATGGTAGATCAAGTACCAGCTTACATCCCAGTGCACCTGTTTGAGATACACATACATATGTGTGCATGCGTATGTGTGTAATATATATATATATATATATTATATATATATGTATGTATGTATGTATGTTGTATGTATTATATACTCCTTAAAACCATTTCTTGGATTCTCAAGTGTGTAGTCACATTAAATTGCATCCTAAATTTAGTTACCATGTTATGTGATAGCCAGATCCCCAGCTTGAGGGCTTGCCATGAGTTCTGTTTGACTCTCTA
>NC_043010.1:66998417-67003417 GCF_006345805.1 Octopus sinensis
TTGTCTGTATTTAATTTCGATTTACATATTTTCACCAATTTGCTGCAATCTCTTTAAAGTATACAAAATCAAAAATTATTATTATCATTATTATTATTATTGTTTTAGCAGTTTTAAGGCAGCAAGCTCACAAGATCATTACAGTGTTGTGAAATTTGCTCCAATTGTTTACATTCTGAGTTCAAAACTCACCAAAGCCAACTTTACCATTCAACATTTTCAAGGTTAATAAAATAATGTACCAATCAAGTCCTAGGGTCATAGGTATCAAGCAAGCCTCCTCCCCTCAAATGGTTATTTTTGGAATTTTTTTTTTAATGTCTTAGCTATTAGACTGTAATTGTCTTTCTGAAATGGTAACAAAGGAAACAATATAAGAATTAAAAGGTTTTAAAGAACATTTTTCTTTCAAAAAGAAAAAGAAAAGGAAAAAGAAAACATTATTGGAAAAAAAAAATCATTAAAAAAATTACTTTAGTCAATATTGTTTGTTATTTAGTTACATCTCTTTATATTGTGAGTTTGAATCACAATTATAAAAGACATGATAATAATAATAACAACAACAATAATAATAATAATAATATTAATAATAATAATAATGATAATAATAATAATAATAATAGTTAATAATATAATAGTAATAATAATAATAATAATAATAATGATAAAAATAATAATAATATTTCAAAAGGATTGATGTAACTTCTCACAAAGGTAAATAGACAATACGAAGAACGTGATGTGATTGCAAGAGAAATTTTATTGGTTTGAATGATATTTCAATAGCTTGCCTGTCTTTGGTGAGTTCAAAATGAAATTCAAAATTATAGAAATTCAAATTCGAAAAAATCTTATCTAGATGTTTTTAACATCCTTTTCTTATCATACCTAGGGCACCCCCCAATAGAGGAACAGTTCTCATTTTAAGATGCCACATCTTTTGTATTTCAATTTCCAGGTCCTTATTATTATTATTATTATTATTATTATTATTATTATTATTATTATCATTATTATCATTATCATTATTATTATTATTATTATTATTAATATTATGCTACATATTACAGTGAGGTGGTAGAATTAGTGGAGCAGCAGATGAAATGTCTAGCAGTATTTAGTTGTGTTCTAGCCTTATCCCTTAACAAGCTCAACATTATCTTTTATCATTATCAACATTTCACCATCCATTTTGCCATGCTTGCATGGGCCAGATGAAATTCATTGAGGCGAATTTTCTATAGCCAAAACCCTGCTTGTTACCAACCCTTACTTGTTTCCAAGCAAGCTAATATTTTCTCTATGACTGGAAATGTTTCCATTGAAGATTGGAAATGAAAGAGATGGTGGCGCTTGTATGATGGTGATGCTTGTTTACAGCTATCAAGTGATCTCAGCATGAAGAGACACACTCACATGCACAGACACATATACATGCACACACACACACTCACACATTTGCATGCTTGTACTCACACATACACACACATATGCACATATATACATACATGCACACACACACATGCATACATATATATATATATTATGTGACTTCTTTCAGCTTTTTTCTACCAAATCCACTCGTAAGGCTTTGATCAGTCTGGTCTTATAGTAGAGGACGCTTGTTCAAAGTGACTGCACCCAGGGTCACAGAGTCTGGAAGTCATGTCTGTGCCTGTCCTTCCAGGTAAAGTAACAGTCAATGATGGAGGTTGATATAATCAACTATTCCATCAGCAAAAGTGCATGGCCTTGTGCCACAGTTAGAAACCACCACAGCTGAGACCAACAATCCTGTGAAACATCTGATCGATATAATTGGTTCTATGCCTATCCCAATATTTGTAGCCTTGAACCAATATTAGTATTATTTATAACTATTATAAACTATTAACACTATATGAAGATAAAAAGAAAAAAGAAACGAAAACACACATTGTATGAATTACCTTTTGATTAACTATTTTTTATCTATAAGCAATATCCTGCTTCATAAAATGTTTATTTAATACACCTCAGGTTATGTCATGCTGATGATTTCAAAAAAGAATGAAATAGTATCGTATACGGTTAACACTGACTAAAAATTTTAAGAACTTCCTAATAAGTGAGCAACAAAACAATATTAACTATGTGTATGCTATGCACCTTTTTCTCTATGATTCCTTAATTCCAAATTCCAAATTCTAATTCCACCAAATATTATGAAGAAATGGTTATCACCCTTGTATTAACTGTCCACTTGGGGACTCCATGTGTTTGAAAAAAGACTGATGTGAATTTTTTCTTAAAAATTATTCTTCTATTCTGCCACTGTCACACCTTAAACACACACTCCCCATAACTTTTGCAACACCCTTACTATCACTACTGTTATGGTGAGTTTTCTTTTTACAATTGTGCTTAATTAAAACTTTTTAAAATGATTTAAGTTTCCTTGAAAGACATTGTTGAAGTTTATCTGGAAACGAAATGAAAGGCAGAAAATCTATGGAGTAAATGGTGTACAAGAGAGAGAGGGAGAAGGGGAAAAGGGGAGAGGTAGTGAGAGAGAGAGGAGAGAGAAATTAAAAAACCTTTATTATTATTTTTGTATTATATTTTGTTGTACTTTTCTCATAAATTATCTATTTAATTTACAATATATACATGTGTATATATTATCAATCTATCTATATACATATATATTTGCATGAAGTGTATGTGCGTGTATGTATGGTGGTGTGTGTATATATATATATATTATATATATATTATATATATATATATACATACATATATAAATGTATATATATATATGTATAAACATATATATGAATGTATATCTATATGTAGAAGCATATATATAAATATGTGTGTATGTATGGTATATATACATACATATATATATATATATATATATATATATATATATATATATATCATCATCATCATCATCGTTTAACGTCTGGTTAGATAGATAGATACATATATGTATATTTATATACACACACATATCAACTTTCATACATACATACATGTATAGTGTATATACATGTGTGGGTGTATGTATATGTGTTTGTATGTATATATGCATGTATGTATATATAATTACTGTAGAATCATTAGAGCATTATAAAAGATGTGTTGCTCTATTTATTTTTCAACACTATACATTCTGAGTTCAAATCCTACCAGGTTGGCTTTGCCTTTCATCCCTACTGAAGGAGATGGTGGAGAAAAATGTGATTTAATCAATACCATTTCATTACTGGCATTGATTTAATAGAATTCACCTCTTTGCCAAAATTTGTGCCTGTGTTCCAAGTTTAGAATCCCCTAAAACCAATCTACCTATCTATTTACCTATATGCATGCGTGTGTGTGTGTGTGTATCATCCGAAAGTGTACAGTGTTATATATCCATCACAGCCAATCTTATCTATTAGTTTTGCACTAGGGGTACGACAGAGTGTTAGGTAACACACCGATTATATAACCCTATGTTCATCAGAGGAACCAAAATGGAATGAAATATGGAATGAAATATGGTAAGATCAACCATGATGGATATCTAATACTTTGGATAGTATACTCACTGTATTGACAGATATACGAGTGCATCTTTTTCCTGACTTATGGACTTTTAGACAACTTATATATATATATATATATATATATATATATATATATATATATGTAAAGAATAAAATGTTTCGAATGGTACAACAATGCACTATAATACAAACAATGGGATTATATACCTGTTGTAATTTAACCATCCATCTGGTAATATTTCAGAATAAAATTACTTCCTCAAATATCCCTATGAATTGATGGAGTTGCTGCTATAATCAGTTTTCTAATGGCTTTGAAAAAGACTGATGTAAACCAATTATAGCAGTGACTCCATCAATTCCTAGGGATATCTGGGGAAGGAATTTTATTCCGAAATATTATCAGACTATGGGTGACTAAATTACAACAGGTGTATAGCCCATTGTTTGTATTATAGTACATTGTTGTACCATTCGAAACATTTTATTCTTTACAAACACTACACAATGCTTCAAGCGAACTATAAAACTCATATTACATATATATATATTATATATATATATATAATATTATATGTATGTATGTATATTGGATTGAAAAATAATTCACGAGTAATTTTTTTTTCAAATTTTAAAATGTGCACAGAAATAAAATGCATTCACAAAATGCTTTATGTTATTTGAAAGAGAATATTTTGCACTACAAGTTAGTGTGTTTTGATTTTTTAAATTTTATTGATTTTTGTGTATTCTCAGTTCATTAAAATGGAATGTCAAGTGGACAAAGCCGACACCATTTGCTTTTCACATTTAATCGAGGTGTTAAGCTCGCTGAAGCTGCTCATGAGATTTGTGCTGTGAATGGAGAAGGAGTTATGTTTCAAAGTACTGCCTTCCATTGGTTTACGCTCTTCATAAATGGGAATTTTGATCTCAAAGATGGATCATACACCAGTCGACCAATTGAGTTTGGTGAATCTTGCCCATTGAGTGAAGGTGGTTCACCACAGTTTTTTTTATCACAGCCCGTCTGCTCCACCAATTCTCTGGTGTTTGATGTAGGTTTTCGGGAAAAAGTTGATTCAATCACTCTTCATCAAACTCAATTGGTCAACCGGTGTGTGATCCATCCTTGAAGTCAAAATTACCATTTTTTAAGTGCGAAAACCAATGGAAGGTGACACTTTGAGGCATTACTCCTCCTCCATTCACAGCACAAATCTCATGAGCAGCTTCAGCAAGCTTAACGCCTTGATTAAATGTAAAAAGCAAATGGTGTCAAAAATGCTCAGTTTTGTCCACTTGACATTCCATATTTATGAATTGAAAATACAAAAATCAATAAAATTAAAAAATCAAAACACACTGTCTTGTAGAGCAAAATATTTTCTTTCAAATAACATAAAAACATTTTGTAAATGCATTTTATTTCTGTGTACATTTTTAATTTGTAAAAAAAAT
>NC_043010.1:67008417-67018417 GCF_006345805.1 Octopus sinensis
TCTTGGGCAAGTGTCTTCTACTATAGCCTTGGGCTCACCTAAGCCTTGTGAGTGGATCTGGTAGACAGAAACTGAAAGAAGCCCATCGTATATATATATATGTACGTATGTGTTTGTCCCCCCACCATCGCTTGACAACCGATGCTGGTGTGCTTACGTGCCTGTAACATTAGAGGTTTGTCAAAGAGACTGATAGAATAAGTACTAGGCTTACAAAGAATAAGTCCTGGCATCGATTTATTCAACTAAAGGCAGTGCTCCAGCATGGCCACAGTCAAATGACTGAAACAAATAAATGAATAATTGAATAAAAGAATATAATGCCCAAACATCATTGAAGTCCCAAAATAAAATATACCTAAAAGTGAAGTAAATTATCATCTTCATCTCTTGGATAGAATATCACACTTCTCCCTCACAGAGCTATCAAAATCATTTGATATATTTCTTTACTTTAATGTCTACCAACAACATTGTCTCAGTATTGCAACATTTGAAACGGCTGTAAAGATATGAATTGATTGTATCATGTAAATTCTGGATACTGCTTTTCATATGAATACTTTCCTTACACACTTTGTCATTTGCTTGTCTTTCTGTCTCCATAGCGATTTGGTTTTGATTGTCCTTCCAGCCAAATTATCCACCTCTGGACTACTTCATCCTGATGAAGCAGAAAAAGCGGTTGTCAAGTGGTTGTGAGAGACAAATACAGACGCAAAGATACACACACGTGCTGGTAGACAGAAACTGAAAGAAGCTTACAGTATATATATATATATTGTTATTTTTTTATTCTTTTACATGTTTCAGTCATTTGACAGGGGCCATGCTGGAGCACCACCTTTAGTTGAACAAACTGACCCCAGAACTTATTCTTTGTAAGCCTAGTACTTATTCTGTCAGTCTCTTTTGCTGAACTGCTAAGTTATGGGGATGTAAGTACACAACATTAGTTGTCAAGCGATGGTGGGGCACAAACACAGACACACAGATACATACATACATACATCCATACATCCATACATACAAACATACATACATACATACATATATATATATATACGACGGGCTTCTTTCAGTTTCCGTCAATCAAATCCACTCACAATGCTTTGGTCAGCCCAAGGCTATAGTAGGAGACACTTGCCCAAGGTGCCACACAGACTGAACCCAGAACTATGTGGTTGGGAAGCAAGCCTTCTTATCACACAGCAACTCCTGCATACATATATATATATATCCACACACAGACACACATACAACAGGCTTCTTTCAATTACCATTTACCAAATCCACTCACAAGGTTTTGGACAGCTTGAGGCTATAGTAGAAGACACTTGCACAAGGTGCAACACAGTGGAACTGAACCTGAGACCATGTGGTTGGGAAGCAAACTTCTTATACCTCAGCCACGCCTGTTCCTAATATATAAATGTTGAAAATACTCACCAAAGTACAGTACATGCTTACTGGTCATTTAAACAATGAAGCTGTACTGGAAGGTATTATCCCTAATAAATGATTAAAACAGCAAATAAGATACCTAAGAAAGACTCTCCTTTAATCCTCTGGTATTTCAACTAGCATTATCTGATCAAAATATTTCACATATTTTATGTTCAACCCAGTCAGATTTGGCCTCTTGCACCAACCCTACAATATCCTTCTTAAAAATTAAGTTACTTCATCAAAATCTCAAAAGCTACAGGATAATGCATGATTAACAATTTAGTATTCAGAATGCATCATCATCATCATCATTTAACATCTGCTTTCTATGCTGGCATAGCTAGGATGGTTTGACATGGAGCTTGTTTGCAGGGAGCTAACTAGATCCCAACTGTCTGTTGAGGAATTGTTTCTATGGCTGAATGCCTTTCTTAATGCCAACCACTTAACTAGGTGTGCTGGGTGCCTTTTATGTGCTACTGGCATGGATGTATTTGTGCAGCACTGGCATGGGTGCTTTTTAAGTGGCACCGGCACCTGAAAGGAATGCTTATTTTTTCACATTGCTAAGAATTAGCCATGCATTACACGATAGCTTTGACATTTCGTCTGCTGTTACGTTCTGGATTCAAATTCCACCGAGGTCGACTTTGCCTTTCATCCTTTCAGGGTCGATAAATTAAGTACCAGTTACGCACTGGGGTCGATCTAATCAGCTTAATCTCTTTGTCTGTCCTTGTTTGTCCCCTCTATGTGGGCAATAAAGAGATAAGAATTAGAGAATTTAAAGGTTTAATTAAGAGGTCTTAAAGTAAACCTGCCAAAGACAAGAGAGATAGTAAGCAGGAGAGAAGACAGGACTGCAAGTCTAGTTGGAAAGTGGCCATGCTTGCTCAATATGCAGAAAAACAGTTGCTGGAAATTCCACAATGTATGGTTAATGTAAATTAGCCACTATAAGGTCTAGTCTTTGTTGGGTGGTGGCTCATATACCTCAGTGACCCTGGGAGCTATACCAACAGGGTGCAAGCTCCCAGTAGAACCACCCACACTGGAGACAGGTCAAAGAACAGGGGCCAGACTTATATTAATTCCAAATTTTGACACAAGGCCAGCAAGTTTATGGGAGGGGTTAAGTTAATTACATGGATCCCAGTGTTCAACTGGTACTTAATTTATCGACACCCAAAACGATGAAAGGCAAAGTCAACCATGATGGAATTTGAACTCAGAACATGAAGATGGATGAAATGCCGCTAAGCATTTCACCTTACATGCTAACTATTCCGGCAGCTTGCTGCATTAGGCCAGACTAATAGTGGCAACCTCTTCCTTGAGATAAAAAAAAATGGGTCTGCATAGGGATAATGTCACTATCTAGAAAACAGCAAAGTTACAGGGGCATCTATGACAATTCAAAACCAACAAAACCTGGGAGAGAGAGGCCTTCTCTTGGAGGAAGCATAGGAGGTGGTGCAATAGAACCCAAAGGGAAGCTGCAAGGCTGACTCCTCTCCTGGACCATCAGGAGAACACATCAGGCCCTGATCTGGAATGCACAAAGAAAGGTGGAAAAGAAGATTTCCTAAAAATATAGCTGGAGACAAGATACTGAAGCAGAGTTAAACAACATGAAAAAGCAGAGATCCAACTGGAAAGAAGATGGAAAGACAATCCAGTGGGGAGAATAATGGAGAAACGTTGATCATAGATTATGCTTAATAGTGAATGAAAGGCTAAAGTAAGTAAGTAGTATATATATATAATATATATATATATATATAATATAGATATATATATATATATATATACATATCGTGAAGTATATTGCCCCTTAAATGTGGCGAACCCTTATGGTGGATGCTACTGTAGCTTGTAGCCCCAGGAGGACACCTCCTCCAGCTGGCTATTGACACACTTTCTGTGTCCTATCAGTATTTGCAAAGGGAAGCCATCCTTCCCATCTTCAATCTGACATGATACACACGGACTTGAGTTTTTGGGTATTGACCCGTCATCAGCGTGTGACAATCACTGACTGCTGATGAAAAGTGGGTTCCCTTTGCAAATATATATCTTTTTTCCAGTGATGAAAAGTAACTGATCTCAAAAAAGTGTAAACAAGCAATAATAAATCTCTGAGCGAGGTATAAACATCGTGAGGGGTTAGCCACATTTAAGTTGCAAATATACTTCACAATGTCGTGCAGCTACTGTTTATACCTAGCTCAGAGATTTATTATTGCTTATATATATATATATATATATATATTATATATATAATATATATATATATAGGTATGTGTGTGTTGTGTGTGTGTGTGGTGTGTTGTGTGTGTGTGTGTGTGTGTTGTGTGTGATTTAGGTATGCATATGTATATATATGTATATATATATATATGTATGTATATATATTGATCATCAGTAAATCATAATTCCAAAAGAGAAGCATACTCTAAGTTATACAGCTTTTGAGTATTTAGAGAAAGGTAGTTATGGGTCATAGGGTGCCCAGGGTTTCACTGAAGAGAGGTCATAGGCTACCAGCAATTAGGGTCTGATGAGACGAGTGTAAAGCTATGCACTTTGTGGACATGAAACCCTTGTTAGCCCAATGAACCAGACATAACTTTCTTTCTTTAAATATATATTTACATATGTGTGTGGTAAGAAGCTTGCTTTCCAACCACATGGTTCCGGGTTCAGTCCCACTGTGTGGCACCTTGGGAAAGTGTCTTCTACTATAGCCTCGGGCCAACCAAAGCCTTGTGAGTGGATTTGGTAGACGGAAACTGAAAGAAGCCTACCATATATATATATATATATAGCTAAAATTTACAGAAAAACAAAAAACAAAGACAGGTGCATGAACAACAAGCAGGTATATTAGTTTGATGCTCAGGAAAAGGAAAAAGATGCCAGGAAAACGCAAGTAAGACTCAAAAGAGATCTAAGGAAGAATGTAATGATCGAGAAGGTGAATCACAATGACCTTTTTGTGTGCACAGTCTGTGACAGACCATGCCTGTCTTTTGCTGGGCTCAAATCTCATTTGTGAACCCATGGAAAACGAACCTCCACCAACAATTCTGCCTCTATGTCTGTGCACACCTTTGAAGGCAGTGTATGCCAGAAGGTTTGCAAATCCAACAGAGGCCTCAAAAGACATGTTAAGATCCCTTATCTGTAGGTCTCGGTGGTCCAAATCAGAAGTGGGTGCCTTTTCAGAACATTGTCTGGTTTAAAAAGCTACATAAGACACCATGATGGTGCTAAGGTGTAGGTGCAGGAGGTGGTCAAATTCTATATAAGGAGTAGACAACCACCATGTATGTATATATGTATGTATATCATCATCATCATCGTTTAATGTCTATCTTCCATGCATGCATGGGTAACAGCCTTGTGAGTGGATTTGGTACAGAAAACATATATGTATGTATGTATGTATGTATGTATGTATGTATGTATGTATGTATGTATGTATGTATGTATGGTATGTATCTATATATATATATATATAATATATATACACACACCACACCAAGTATGTATGTATGTTGATGTATGTATGTATGTATGGTATGTATGTCTGTCTGAATGTATGTATGTATATATGTATATATTATATATATATACACACATTCACACACATATATATATATACGTATGTATGTATACACACAACAGATTTCTTTTTCACATTCTGTCAAGCAAATTGACTCACAACAGGGAATGGCATTATTTGACCCAAGGCTGGAGTAGAAGACACTTGCACAGGTTGCATATGGTAGAACCCAAAAAACTCAGATTCACAGGCCATGAATTGAACTGAACACAGTAAAGATCATTTCTCATACATAAAGGAATACTGTCAGACGTGCACGAAATGAAACTACTACTGCCACACCACAGCCAGTCTATGAGTGTCTAGTTCTGTGTTGAATTAGATGGAGGGAAGCATACATGTGAAAATGACTGGACGACTATGTTTATTGTTAGTAATGTGTGAGTGATGTAAGTTGATGGCAAGCTTCCAAAGGGCTGTACACATGCCACAAATCTGAATGCAGATTAAGCCATTTCACTTCAGCTTACATACAACTTCAGACAATTTATTTAACAGGTTGAAGAAGGATGGTCTCCACTGCCAAAGTAATTTGCCATTTACTCACAACATAGGTCCAGGAGTGGCTGTGTGGTCACCATGATAGATCGTTAGTCACTACACACATTTTTTTTCTCTCCTTGTTTTTTCTGTGTCCCTTTCTGTAGAAGAGCATAGGCTTGAAACGTAAAAGACTTTTTCTATTCCTGAGCTGGAATATACTAATACCATCTGTTTGTTCTGTACAACCACCTACCTTCGTCTTTTGCTTTTTTCGTAAACTCTCCCTATATATATATATGTGTGTGTATGTGTATATATATATATATATACTTATCTATATGTATACATATATATATATATATATATATATATATATATATATATATATATATATATATAAATATACATATATTATATGTATATATATATATATAAATATATATATATATATATATATATATTATAGATATTATATATATACATATATATATATAAATATACATATAATATGGTATATATATATAATATATATATATGTATAATATATACATATACATATATATCTAGATATATATATATATATATATATATATATATATATATATATACACACACCACACATATATATATATATATAAACCCCTTGCTACGGCAGTGCACATACATACATATATATGTACATACATGCATACATACATAACCTTACAAACATACATATACATACATAGATACACACACACACATATATATCAAATTCAATGACTGGCATCCGTGCTAGTGGAGTGCTAAGAGCACTATCTGAGCATGATCGTTGCCAGCGTCACCTTACTGGCACATGAAAAAGCATTTGAGCGAGGTTGTTGCCAGTGCTGCTGGACTGGCTCCTGTGTAGGTCGCACATAAAAAAATACCGTTTGAGCGTGGCCATTGCCAGTACCGCCTGACTGGCCCTCGTGCTGGTGGCACATAAAAGTACCCACTACACTCTCAGAGTTGTTGGCATTAGGAAGGGCATCCAGCTGTAGAAACTCTGCCAGATCAGATTGGAGCCTGGTGCAGCCATCTGGTTTGCCAGTCCTCAGTCAAATCGTCCAACCCATGCTAGCATGGAAAGCAGATGTTAAACGATGATGATGATGATGATGATACTTTGGATCATAGGGCGACATGTGGTGCTTGAGGATACCTATTGAGTCAGGTACATCAACATCAATTAAAATCAAATCAAATGGAAATTGTAGTTGTGACCCCCATGCCGGTAGATTGTAAAAAGCACCATCTGAACATGGCTGATGCCAGTGCCGCTTTGATTGGCTTCCATACCAGTGGCACGTAACAAGCACCATCCACTTGTGTTCGATGCCAGCTCCTCTGACCCCTGTGCCAGTAGCACGTAAAAAGCACCCACTACACTCTCGGAGTGGTTGATGTTAAGAAGGGCACCCAGCTGTAGAAACACTGCCAGATCAGATTGGGGCCTGGTGCAGCCTCCTGGCTTCCCTGACCCCAGTTGAACCGTCCAACCCATGCCAGTATGGAAAACGGACGTTAAACGATGATGATGATGATGATATGAGAAAATGGACTATACAGAACAGGAGGAGACATGTGGGAAGAAGAGTTGTTGAAGAGGTTACAGGTGTGTGATGAAAGATTTCCTGACAATAGACGCTAAAACAAGAACAATAATAAATCTGAAGTGAAGAATGAATATATAGTACATGTGTTTATTTGGCAAAAAAAACAACAAAGGAAAATGACCATCCTGAAATATGACAATATACATACATACATACATACATACATACATACATACATATACACAAACAAAACACCCTGTTATTGATGTGGAAATTCCAATGAAGGAATCTTGGATCTAGGTTAGAAACCGGTTCTTTCTCTATTGGCAAGAAATCTTGAAATAAACTGAATAATGACATACATACCTACATACATACATACATACATACATAAATACATACATACATAAATACATACATACATACATACATACATACATACATACATAAATACATACATGAATACATACATACAGTAGAATAGGAAATAAAAAGTCCTTGGTACAGTATCATATATTTGAAAAAATAAATAGAAATGTTTTTTCTGATAATTTAAAAAAGCCATTTCTATTCCGTTTCACAAGCATATATATGTGTGTGTGTGTGTGTATATTTTTATATGTTTATATATATATATATATATATATATGTATGTATGATGTATATATATATATATATCTATCATCATCATCATCATCATCATTAGCGTCCGTTTTCCATGCTAGCATGGTTGGACGGTTTCAACTGGGGTCTGGGGAGCCGAAGGCTGCACCAGGCCAGTCAGATCTGGCAGTGTTTCTACAGCTGGATGCCCTTCCTAACGCCAACCACTCCGAGAGTGTAGTGGGTGATTTTATGTGCCACCGACACAGGTGCCAGACGAGGCTGGCGAACGGCCACGCTCGGAGGTGTTTTTATGTGCCACCGACACAGGTGCCAGACGAGGCTGGCAGACGGCCACGCTCGGATGGTGTTTTTATGTGCCACCGACACAGGTGCCAGATGAGGCTGGCAGGTGCCAGACGAGGTGGCAGACGGCCACGCTCGGATGGTGTTTTTATGTGCCACCGACACAGGTGCCAGATGAGGCTGGCGGACGGCCACGATCGGATGGGTTTGTTACGTCCCCAAAGCACGGAGGCCAGTCTATGCGGTACTGGCTACGGCCACGTTCGGATGATTTTCTTGTGTGCCACCGGCACTGGTACCACAAAGATACAAATTCCATTTATGCTCATCTATTTTGATTTGCTTTGATTTGATTTGATTTTCACTTGCCTCAACAGGTCTTCACAAGTGTCACTTGCCTCAACAGTCTTCACAAGTGTCACAAGAAGGAAGGTATGCACAGGTGGACTGTCTACGTCGCCGGGTCTTCGGATGGTGTCTTTATGTGCCACCGACACAGGTGCCAGATGTGGCTGGCGAACGGCACGACTCGGATGGGTTTTCTTGTGTGCCACCGGTACTGGACCACAAAGAACAAATTCCATTGATGTTCATCATTTTGATTTGGTTTGATTTTGATTTCACTTGCCTCAACAGGTCTTCACAAGTGTCACGCGTGTCACACACTTGCCTCAACAGGTCTCCACAAGTGTCACACACTTGCCTCTGCCTCAACAGGTCTTCACAAAGTGTCACACACTTGCCTCTGCCTCAACAGGTCTTCACAAGTGTCATAAGAGGGAAGGTATGCACAGGTGGACTGACTACGTCGCGGGTCTTTGGATGGTGTTTTTATGTGCCACCGACACAGGTGCCAGTGTGAGGCTGGCGAACGGCACGATCAGATGGTGTTTGTTGTGCCCACGCACGGAGGCCAGTCGATGCGGTACCAGCTACGGCCACTTCGGATGGTTTTCTTGTGTGCCACGGTACTGAACACACAAAGATACAAATTCCATTGATATTCATCTATTTTGATTTGGTTTGATTTTTTGATTTGATATTTTCACTTGCCTCAACAGGTCTTCACAAGTGTCACACACTTGCCTCAACAGGTCTTCACAAGTGTCATAAGAGGGAAGGTATGCACAGGTGGACTGACTACGTCGCCGGTCTCGGATGGTGTCTTTATGTGCCACCGGCACAGGGCCAGATGAGGCTGGCGAACGGCCACGATCGGATGGTGTTTGTTGTGCCCCACAGCACGGAGGCCAGTCGATGCGGTACTGGTTACGGCCACGTTTGGGGTGGTTTTCTTGTGTGCCACCGGCACTGGTACCACAAAGAATACAATTCCACTGATGTTCATCTATTTTGATTTGTTTTGATTTGATTTGATTTTCACTTGCCTCAACAGGTCTTCATAAGTGTCACAAGAAGGAAGGTATGCACAGGACTGACTACGTCCCAGGTCGGGGCACGGGTTATGGCCTGACTAGTTTTGCCGGGTCTTCTCATGCACAGCATACTTCCATAGGTCTCGGTCTCTAGACATTTCCTTAGTGAGACCTAAATTCGAAGGTCGTGCTTCACCACCTCGTCCCAGGTTTCCTGGGTCTACCTCTTCCACAGGTTCCCTCCACTGCTAGGGTTTTAGCACTTTTGCACACAACTATCTTCAGCCTTTCTTGTCACATGACCATACCAGCGCAGCCGTCTCTCTTGCACGCCACAACTGACGCTTCTTAGGTTCAGCTTTTCTCTCAAGGAACTTACACTCTGACGATTATGAACACTCGACATTACACATCCATCGGAGCATACTGGCTTCATTTCTTGCGAGCTTACGCATATCCTCAGCAGTCACGGCCCATGTTTCACTACCATGTAGCATGGCTGTACGTACACATGCATCATACAGTCTGCCTTTACTCTGAGCGAGAGGCCTTTTGTCACCAGCAGGGGTAAGAGC
>NC_043010.1:67023417-67030917 GCF_006345805.1 Octopus sinensis
TCAGGTTATATGGGATACAGTTGTGTATCAAATAGCTAACTTAAGGCGATGGCCTCATGGAGCTAATAAGCGGACAGCTTGATTCTTATTTTTATAAGAATGCCATATTAGTATGGCGATAACTATTATTTTCCGGGAACGCTGCCGCTGTTCTCTTTTAGAGAGACTTAGTAATTTTAATATTCATATATATATATATATTATATATATATATATATATAACGGTAAGCTTTATGAAAATAGACAAAAGACGAAGGCAGGTTTACGGAAATAAACAAAAGACAATGCCCATCCTAACGCCAACCACTCCGAGAGTGTAGTGGGTACTTTTACATGCCACCGGTACGAGGGCTAGTCAGGTGGTACTGGCGATGGCCATGCTCAAATGGTGTTTTTTATGTGCCACCTGCACAGGAGCCAGTCCAGCGGCACTGGCAATGACCTCACTTGAATGTTGTTTTTCATGTACCACCGGTACAAGTGCCAGTAAGGTGATGCTGGTAATGATATATAAACATATAATATATATATATATATATATATACATATATATATAAACATACAAGCATATATTGATATGTATGTAAATACATAGCAGTTTACATACTTGTTCGACTGAAAATTTTAAATATAAGTTATTCTCCACACCTATACAAGCACACATACATACACGCATACATACATACATACATACATACATTACATATACACGCACGCACGCACGCACACACACACACACACACACACACACAACACACTTGCACATACAATTACATTATGTATATAGTTGTATATATAATTACATTATATATACAAATATATTTAAATATATGCATTGTGCACACAAGTAGTAGACAAACATAAACACTTATATATTGATATTAGAAATGTCCATCAATCTATCTTTTATATGAATATGTGAAATCAATAAAGGAATAGATAGGAAGAAACAATTGCCTTAATGACTGTCTCAATGACAATCTATAGCCGCATGTACACTCTTATGCATATATTTAATGCCAATATACACATGTCTATGTATGTGTGTGTGTGCATGTATGTGCGTGTATGTGTATATATATATATATCTATATATATATATATATATATATTATATACAGGCACATTGTGGAGGCAATGTTGGGAGGACAAACACAGACACAACAAACATACACAACACAACATGCATATATATATATAATATATATTATATATATATATTATAATATATACGGACGGGCTTCTTTCAGTTCTGTCTGCCAAATCCACTCACAAGGCTTTGGTTGGCCCGAGGCTATAATAGAAGACACTTGCCCAAGGTGCCACGCAGTTGGACTGAACCCGGAATCATGTGGTTCGTAAGCAAGCTACTTACTACACAGCCACTCCTATGCTTACAAATTGTTTAAATGTGTTGTTAAACTTTAGAATTATATTTCTATGATATTATAATTTCAATACATAAAGTAAAATTAGTAAATATAACTTTGATTATTGACTCAAAGAACGAATTTGTCAACTTCTTCAAATTCCAGCAAAACAAACGCTTTTGCAAGATATGAATACTTAGCTAAAGCACTTCATGCATAAAAGACAAAGATTTTGTTAAAATATGATGTTAATGTATCTAGTTAATAATTTTCTATTGAAGTGTTTTTATAACTGTTGTATATTTGTAAAAACTTGTATAACATGACGTGTCCCGCCTTTGATTATCCAGCGAGGTTACTTTGAACGGCGTCCAAGTAACCCCGATTACTGTTTCTGGCAGTAAGCAAGCTGCCACCATCCAATTCCACACATATGCTTCAACCACCTGACGTGGCATTTTATGGGCCTCTTCAAAAAAGCTGGAGAAAAATCTGAAATGATTTGAAGGCATATGGCAGGAAGGACTCAAAGACCTTAACTAAAGATGCTTTTCCTGCTCTGCTTACACAGCTGCATGTTGTTCTCTTTCCTGATGGTGTCATTCACAGCAAGAATTTTGAAAGTGGATTCATGAAATGTGGAATTCACCCTTTTCATTTAGACAAAGTTTTGGATCAGCTACCAGACTATGAAGGGGGCAAAGAAGATGATGAAGTCATCAGTGTAAGAGTTTTGGATGTTGTGTTGGGAATGCTAAAGTCAATGAGAGGAGTGGATGAGAGCAGACCAAAGAAGAGATGAAAGGAGTTGAATGTCGCCCCTGGCAAAAGTATAAGTGCTGAGGACGTCAGTGCTTCTGGTAGCGAAATGATGGCCATCTGTTCATCATGAGAGAAGCATGGAGAAAGAGAGCAGTAAGAGAATTTGAATGATGAAGAGATAAACTCTGAGGGTAGTGATGTTTCGATGAATGAATGTGACAGGCACTCCGGTACTTCAGACATGGAGAGAGTAGAAAACACAGAAAGATGAAGTAGTTTTGCTGGAAACTTTGTCATTGTGAGGAAGGAAGGGCAAACATTTCCCAGTCAAGTGATCTCAAATGGAAGTGATAGAGCACTTGTGGCATCATTGACAAAATGTAAATAGATAGAGTGGAGGTGGCCACTGAAGGAGGAGAAACTCGTCTACTACAACTGGGAAGATGTGGTAGAAATGAAAACAAAACAGACTCTACTGAACAAAAGGGGTTTCTATCGATTACCTGACCTTGAACAAGAATGGGGAATATAAAGGAATATAAAATGTGACTTACTGATAACTGTGTGACATTTTCTTAAGTGTTATAACACTTAAAGCTGTTCGTTGACTTTTCTTTTGTATTTGTTAATAAAAAAAAACTTTTTTTATAACTCTTATCTTTGTTCAATGTTGCACTACATAAAAGTAATTTTGAACATAAGTCAAAAAGACATTACAGTTCAGAGTAACCCCAAATCAGGGGTTACTCTGAACAGCGACAATTCTACAATAAAAGTAATCAAATATTGACTGCAACTTATATTTATTTCATTTATCATTTTATCTATTTAGTCCCCCTAAAAGAAAGGTTATGAAATTATTGCAATAAGAAGTCTAAAACCGTTCAAAGTAACCTTGTTTCACGGTATATATGAGCATGTCTAGATAAGCTAGTATATATATGCACGAGAAATACACATAAAACAAAACATACAAATCTGCACACATACATACATACATACATAGAAAAATACCCCGTTGAGGTTGTTGAAATTCCATTGAAGGAGCCTCGGATTTAGGTTAGAAACCTGGCTCTTTCTCTATTGGCAAGAAATCTTGAAATAAAACTAAACAATGTCATACGTACATATAAGCAATTATACGTAAATACATGTAAATATACATACATTCATCCATCTATACATACATGCAAACACATACAAATATATCCATACAAATATATATATGTGCATATCTACATCATCATCATCATCGTTTAGTGTCTGCTTTCCATGCTAGCATGGGTTGGACGATTTGACTGAGGTCTGGTGAACCAGATGGCTGCACCAGGCTCCAATCTTGATCTGGCAGAGTTTCTACAGCTGGACGCCCTTCCTAATGCCAGCCACTCTGAGAGTGTAAGTGGGTGCTTCTATGTGCCCCCGGCATGAGGGCCAGTCCAGTGGCACTGGCAATGACCTCGCTCAAATGTTTTTTCCCATGTCACCGGCACAAGTGCCAGTAGGGTGACGCTGGGAACGATCACGCTCGAATGGTACTTTTTACATGCAAACATACATATATACATACATACATACACGTATACACACATGTGCATACACATACATGCATACATACATACACACACATACATATATACATGCATACACACACATACATATATGCTTACATGCATATATACACACACACATACACACATACATACATACACACATATACACATATACATATATACATGCATATACACACATATATGCTTACATACATACATGATGGCTGCCCCCTCGTTATCGAGTATGGCCATTGCAAGAGGACATACATACATACATACATACATAATACATACATACACACATACATACATACATACATATATACATTCATGCATAGATACATACATACATACATTCATACATACATACATACATACATACATACATACATACATACATACATACATACATACATACATAAATACATACATACCTACATACATGCATACACACATACATACATACATACATACATACATACATACATACATACATACATACATACATACATACATACATGCATACAAGAAAATGTATGTACCATCACGAGATCAGCTGCCCTGGTGATGTGAATATCCGTTTGGAAAAAGAAAGACAGTAACTATGGACAGCTGCTTCGAAACCTTCAGCTTCTGTATCCAGGTTATAATTTCAAATTCATACCAATAATAAATGGTGCACTTCGTTTTGTATGTAAATGCCTAACTGGCCATCTGGATGAGCTTAGGTTTTCAGAGAAAAAAAAAATCAACCAACAGATTCACACATTACAAATACACGTTGTGGATGGTGGAAGCACTCCATCAGTTACGACGACGAGGGTTCCGGTTGATCCGAATCAACGGAACAGCCTGCTCGTGAAATTCACGTGTAAGTGGCTGAGCACTCCACAGACACGTGTAAGTGGCTGAGCACTCCACAGACACGTGTACCCTTAACGTAGTTCTCAGGGATATTCAGTGTGACACAGAGAGTGACAAGACCGGCCCTTTGAAATACAGGTACAACAGAAACAGGAAGTAAGAGTGAGAGAAAGTTGTGGTGAAAGAGTACAGCAGGGATCACCACCATCCCCTGCCGGAGCTGCGTGGAGCTTTAGGTGTTTTTGCTCAATAAACACTCACAACGCCCGGTCTGGGAATCGAAACCGCGATCCTATGACCGCGAGTCCGCTGCCCTAACCACTGGGCCATTGCGCCTCCATTACACGTTGTAAGACCGTAAGCATATGCAAGACTTTTCTCAAGTTTAACCCTTTAGTATTTAAACCGGTCATATCCGGCCAAAATATTTAACCTGTTTTATGTTCAAACTGACCAGATCCAGGCCCTCACACCTACCCTACAATGCTATTCTACATTAAGTAATTACACCATCAACATCTTGAAGATATGAGATAAGGCATGATTAATTCAAATCAATGTGAATCAATAAACATTATGTTTGATAGAATAATCTGAACACTAAAGGGTTAAAATGCAATATTATTCTCATTGTTTGTATTCCAACAATGGAGCTTTGTATTTTTGTTAGAAACCAGCTCCTTCTTCAGATAAAGGATTTAAATGACGAGGACCGTACATACATACATACATGCATACATTCATATATACATACATACATCATTATCATCATCATCATCGTTTAACGTCCGTTTTCCATACTGGCATGGGTTGGACGGTTTAACTGGGGACTGGCAAGCCAGGAGGTCGCGCCAAGCTCCAATCTGATCTGGTGAGGTTTCTACAGCTGGATGCCCTTCCTAAAACCAACCACTCCGAGAGTGTAGCGGGTGCTTTTTATGTGCCAATGGCATGGGAGCCAGTCAGGCAGGTCTGGCATTGGCCACATTTGGATAGTTCTTTTTCCGTGTCACCAGCACAGGAGCCAGTCGAGGCAGGGGGCTGGCATTGACCACGTTCGGATGGTGCTTTATACGTGCCACTGGCATGGGGAGCCAGCCAGGTGGAACTGGCAACAACCCAATACATACATACATTAATAGATACATTAATACATACATACATGCATACATACATATATGCATACATACATGCATACATGCATACATACATGCATGCATACATGCATACATACATACATCCACACATACATACATACACACATACATGCATACATACATACATGCATACATACATATATGCATACATACATGCATGCATGCATGCATACATGCATGCATACATGCATGCATGCATGCATACATACATACATACATACATCCACACATACATACATCCACACATACATACATACACACACATACACACATACATACATACATGCATACATACATACATACATACATACATACATCTGTGGTGCTACCTCTTACCTCCTCAATCCACTCATATTCCAAATGATATTCCTGATTGACCATACCTCCACCTATGTTCACCTTTCGCTGCATTCACTCCTATCCCCTGAACTTGTAATCTGGATAGAGTAACTACAAATTTCTCAATAGTTCAGCATAGGTGTTCTCTTCTTCACTGCTAATTCCCACAACTGTACACAGTTTCCCTTCTCTATCCCAAATCACTATATCAGGTCTATTGTGCTTACATTTTATTGATGCCTTCACTGGGACATTCCACCAGTGTTCCTTTTTATTATGAGTGGCTATGGCTTCTACCGTATTGTGGGTTCTTATTTCTTTGTCCTCAGGATTATCCTTCTGACAGATTTCATTATTGAGTGTCCTAGCTATAATGTCATGTCTCATCTGTAGATAATACCATAATGACATTTTCAGACAACTGTTTATGATGTGCGTGATATTTTCAGTGTGAACTCCACAAAGTCTGCATCGGTTGTCACGTTTTATGTATGTATGTATGTATGTATGTATATATGTATGCATGCATGCATGTATGTATGTATGCATGTATACATGAACATATGTATGTATGTATACATGAACATACATATGTATAGATCTATGTATTTATGTACATGTGTATGAGTATGTATGTATGTGTAATATATGTACATACATATGTATGTATTTATGTATGTATGTATGTATGTGTGTGTATTTATCTACATATGTATGAGCATGTATATATGCACATATGTGAGTATGTATATATGTATGTACATGTGTATGAATGTATATGTATATATGTATGCATGTTTGTATACATGAACATACATATGTATACATGTATGTATGTATTTATGTACATGTGTATGTATGTATGTGTAATGTATGTACATATGTATGTATGTATTTATGTATGCACTTGTGTATGTATGTATGTATGTATGAGTATGAATGTTTTGTCTTTGAGTTTTAAGTTCTTCTCAAAAGATTTCAAACTGGTCACTGACAAAACAAGACTTCTTGAGTTAAGAGAAGAGCTCTCGGTGTTTGTGAACATGTTGTTGACTTGGAATGTTGGTTGAGCTGTCGATGTATACATCCAAGTGTGTGCATCTATTCACTTAAAGAATCTCAATGGAGAATTTTTAGAATGTCTGGCAAATCTTCACTGTGCCACTAACAGATTGGATTTGGAGAATCCGCATCAGTTACTTTTTCCCTTCCTTCGAAAACCTAGTATTTCTGGGTTTTTGTGTAAATTTGTTGGTACTTGGCCTAATGCAACTATGATAATTATTAGATGTATGCATGTATGTATAAATGTAAGTACATATATATATATAGAAATATATGTATGTACATATATATATATATACATACATATATATATAGCCATTCCTGTGTCTATGTATGTATACAGGCATGTATAAAAAGATTTGAGCGAGGTCATTGCCAGTACTGCCTGAC
>NC_043010.1:67035917-67058417 GCF_006345805.1 Octopus sinensis
TCTCACTCTGATTGTTCTGATAAGAATTCCTGGATTTGTTGGTGAGATCCAGGCCATGATTGGCAACGAACCTTCCAAGTCAATCAGGGACATGGGAGGGTCTGAGTTTCTTATCATGCAGGTAGTGCATGAAGACATTTGATATTCCTCATACAAGACAAAAAAGGGTCAATTTTTATCCCAAGCCATCAAGGACAAGAGGAAAGACCATGCTACAAAGCTTTTGAAGAAACTCAAGCATCCCTTCCAACCGAACATGCTTTGGTTTTTTTCTCCAGATGAGAAGAATTTCTGCCAGGATCAGATGGTGAACACACAGAACAACCATTGGCTTGTCGTGTCCCCAAAACATGTACCAAGAGTGATAAAAATCAAACATCCAGTCAACATCACGGTGTAGTATGTCTCTGTTCATCTTTCTACAGAGTGTGAAGGTGCATGGCTCAGTGGTCAGGGATATTAGGCCCATGATCATAAAGTCATGAGTATGATTCCCCGTGGTACTCAACTTCACCCTGCTGCAGTTCACTCAGCTGGCAAAAATTAGCTGTGTCTGTAATTCAAAGGGGCTAGCCTTGTCACATTCTGTGTGAGGCTGAATCTCCCTGGGAACTACTTTATGGTATGCATGTCTGTGGAGTACTCAGCCACTTGCATTTTAATTTTGCGAGCAGACTGTTCTATTGATCAGATAAACATTAACCTCATCATTATAACCGATGGAGTGCCATTTTTTAAAAAGCATGAAAGGAAAGGAAATGTTCCATATCGTAAGGCAAAATGTCATGTGTTTAGTATAAGCAGTGAAAGCCAAGACGAAATAATTGCTATTCTGTCGTGCATTTGCCCTCGACTAACGCTCAGTTTGATAACAACAGCCTGTGCATCGGTGTTCATCTGGAGGCCTGGCCTCCAGATCTGTGAGACCCACAAATTCTGCTGTTAGGACCGGATTAACACCCATAGTGATCCTAATGGCTAAAAAGATTTTCTTGCCCCTGTATGGAATCTTATTTCATTTTCTTCCAGTCACTTGAAGGTTTATCTTGCTCCAGTTCACTCAGCTGGCCAAAATGAGTTGTAGCAGTAATACAAAGGGGCCAGCCTTGTCATATTCTATGTGAGGCTGAATCTTCCTGAGAATTACGTTAATGATATGCATGTCTATGAGGCGGTGAGCTGGCAGACCTGTTAGCATGCCAGGTGAAATGCGTAGCCGTATTCCGTCTGCCGTTACGTTCTGAGTTCAAATTCCTCCGAGGTCGACTTTGCCTTTCGTCCTTTCGGGGTCGATAAATTAAGTACCAGTTACGCACTGGGTCGATATAATCAACTTAATCCGTTTTGTCTGTCCTTGTTTGTCCCCTCTGTGTTTAGCCCCTTTTGGATAATAAAGAAACAGATATGCATGTCTGTGATGTCATAATGTCAGAACTCGCATCATTTTGCAACACAGAATCTTATCTTATTTCAATGAGAATTTCATTAACTGATTTTCGCTAACGAACACAAACAGACCATCTGCTGTCTCCATGAATTCTGGATGCTGTTTTGTTATTCTTCCACAATAGATACATCTTCACAAGTAGAACCAGCTGGGATTTTACCCAACAGTTGTAACAAATTATTTACTTTGGCTTGTCTGACCCTACAACAGCTGAAGTGAAATTTATACAACAATTTGGCTACTTAGACAAATGAGAGAAAGAAGTTAATTTATAGGAGTGCTTTAACAAAAAGGAGTCAACAATGTTTGCAAACAAACCACTCAAGAAGGTTAATCTTTTATAGATATTTACGTGTTATGTACATAATTTTTTCTCTTCTGTCTGGTCTTGTCTAAACACAAAAACAGATATTTGTGTTAGTTTGTTAGATTAAACGTATTCGGTTGTTTATTTATTACTGCCTGGGTTCCATACATCAATGTATTCGGTAATGATCTTTGCTATTTTGTTTTTTTTTTAATTTTATTTGTTTCAGTTACTAGACTGTTGCCATGCTGGAGCACTGACTTGGAGAATCAAATGAATCAACCCCTCTACTTGTTTTTTTTTTATTTTATTTGTTTCAGTTACTAGACTGTTGCCATGCTGGAGCACTGACTTGGAGAATCAAATGAATCAACCCCTCTACTTGTTTTTTTTTTATTTTGGTTTTTATTTTAAGCCTGTTATTTATTTCATTGTTTTTTTTTTGCTGAGCTGCTTAAGTTACAGGGACATAAACACACCCACACCGGTTGTCAAGAGGTGGTTGGGAACAAACACAGACACACATAGATATATACACACACGTATATTCAAACGCACACACACACACAAAATATATATATATATATATATAAATAAATAAATACAACATGCTTCTTTCAGTTTCCATCTACCAAATACGATCGCAAGTCTTTGATCGGCCTGAGGCTATAGCAGATGACACTTGCCTGAGGTACCATACAGTGGGACTGAACCTGAAAACATGAGATTGGGAAACAAGTTTCTTATTTCTTTATTGCCCACAAGGGGCTAAACATAGAAGGGACAAACAAAGACAGACAAAGGGATTAAGTCGATTACATCAACCCCAGTGGGCAACTGGTACTTGATTTATCGACCCCGAAAGGATAAAAGGCAAAGTCGACCTTGGTGGAATTTGAACTGAGAACGTAGCGGCAGACGAAATACCTGTTTCTTTACTACCCATAAGGGGCTAAACACAGAGAGGACAAACAAGGACAGACAAATGGATTAAGTCGATTATATTGACTCCAGTGCGTAACTGGTACTTATTTAATCGACCCCGAAAGGATGAAAGGCAAAATCGACCTCGGTGGAATTTGAACTCAGAACGTAACGACAAATGAAAAACCGCTAAGCATTTTGCCCAGTGTGCTAATGATTCTACCAGCTCACTGTTGGGAAACAAGTTTCTTACCACACAGCTACATCTATACCTGTTTACATTCCGTGACAATTTCTGCATGTATTGGGTCATCCCATAAATAATGTGGTTTTTTTCAACTGCATGAACTAAAAGTCAAAGGGGGACAGGATAAACTACCTACATCAACTTGCTATAAAAGCAGGTAGTAATTTTTCCTTGTACTTATTCTTAGTGCAAGTTTTGAAGAGTGCAGTTCGATTTTAACAGTTATTTTTTTCAAAGTTATAATGGAAGTGACAAAGGAGCATATTTGGCATATTTTGCTTTCTGAGTTCAATAAAGGTAATGACACAGTAGAAAGTGCAAGGAATATTAATGCAGTGTATAGGGATTGGACAATAAGTGTAAACCAGTCTCAGCAGTGGTTCCAGGAATTCCGAGCCGGAAACTACAGCCTAGAAAACAAACCTCATCCTGGGAGATCTGAAGAGCTTAACAAGGATTTCCTGCAAACCCTGGTGATACAAAATCCCATCATAACTGTTGAGAACTAGAAACATAAAAATCTAGAGTTCTGGAGCTAATGAACTCTTTGAATGCACTTTCAGCATCAGTTTGATTTTTTAACTCCTTCTCTCACAGGAAGCCATCAAGATGCTTGAAAAAGTGATAGCCGGTAGGAGTAAAGTCTGGGGAATAAGCTGGGTGGAGAAGAACTTTGTAGCCAAATTCCTTCAACTTGTGGGGCATCATTAGTGAAACAGGTGGTCCTCTTCTGTTGACCAGTCTGGGATGGAAGAGTAGCAGTTTTTCGTTCATTTTGACAATTTCATGGCAATATGTTTCTGCAATAAGGGTTTTTCCAAGTTTTAAGAAGTTATAATGGATTAGTTCAGCAGTACACCACCAAACAATCACCATAACCTTCTTTTTGAAGAGCTCAGGTTTAGAGAAGGTTTTCAATGCTTCATTTTGGTCCTACAAATGTGAATAGCATTTTTTATTATTAGCATAATCCACTTTTCATCGCAAGTTACAATACAGTCGAGAAATGGAACGGTCTGGTTATGGAGAAGTGACAAGCAAATTTCGTATCTGCACATTTTCAGATTTTCATTCAAATTGAGTAGTACCCATTTGTTGAGCTTTTATCGATTTTCCAATCACATGCAAATGGTTGCAGGCAGTTTTCAGGCTAACTTAAAGCTCTTTTGCCAGTTCTCAAGTGGGTTTACGTGGATCTTTCTCAATGACAATTTTTAATTGACCGTCATCAACGATAGATGAGCATCCACTATGCTCATGATCTTCAAGGCTCTGGTCTCCACTGCAAAATCATTTAAACCATTTTTGAGCTGACCACTCACTGGTCATTTCCTCACCAAATGTTTTGTTGATATCGCAAGCAGTTTCAGCTACTTAACATCCTTTTTTGAAGTTGTATAGCAAAATTCCTTTGACAGTTCCATTTCACAGTTGAATGGACTAATCACCCATGCAAAGGACTTTTTCAAATTGATTACAAAGGCACTGATAGTTGACAAAACTTGTATTAATTTACCAACCGAAGGTTTCCGGAGTCAAAGGTTTTTTATGATGCCAAATAGTCAAAGCCCTTGGGAAGCTGGTTGGCTGATACTGCTTTCGACAAAGGATTCTACGAGGTTTGGTGCGTGGAATGTTTGAACAATGTTTCCTGCTGGAAAGTGTGAAAATATTAGCAAAGAAATGGACAATTACAAATTGGAAATTTTGGGTTTGTGTGAAACTAGGTGGACTGATAATGGACAAACTAAGCTAGCCTCATCATCATCATCATCATCATCATCATTGTTTAACGTCCGCTTTCCATGCTAGCATGGGTTGGACGATTTTGACTGAGGGCTGGCGAACCAGATGGCTGCACCAGGCTCCAATATTGATCTGACAGAGTTTCTACAGCTGGATGCCCTTCCTAACGCCAACCACTCCGAGAGTGTAGTGGGTGCTTTCTATGTGCCACCGGCACGGGGGCCAGTCAGGCGGTACTGGCAACAACCTTGCTCGAATCTTTTACACATGTCACTAGCACAGGTGCCAGTAAAGTGATGCTGGTAACGATCACGCTCGAATGGTGTCTTTTACGTGCCACCAGCACAGGTGCCAGTAAGGCAACGTTGGTAGGAAAAACAATTATATACTCAGGGCACAAAGATGACAAGGCGCGTCACACAAGGGGAGTAGCTCTGATGCTGACTAAGAAAGCAGATAAAGCATTAATAGAATGGCTACCCATTTCACAACGGTGAAGAAAATACCAATGTTAATTTATTGATGCATTTGAGCAAGTCTATGTCTGTATTATCAGACTATTGCTAAAAAACGTTTAAAAAAAAAATTCAAAACTCTGCATGTATGTATATGCATGTGTGTGTGAATATATACACGCATGTGTGTGTATGTGTGTGTGTGTGAGTGTGTGTGTAATATGTAATTATATATGACAAGCACAACAGCAATCTGAGTCAAATGTTACAAGCTCCTAACCTCTGAGAAATCAGCATTTAATCCTCCTGAGGGAACACCAAAATACACGCATGCATGCACGTACACACACACACACACACATGAATGCGTGCACATATACCTATATAAACTGAAGAGTTTTATGTAAAGGCTGGCACAGGCTGGCATGGCAAGTAACGTTTGGCACCGTCCCAAAGACACAATAGATTAGACATAAGGTAGATTAGTTGAAAACCAGACATTTGCTAACATATTTGAGCAGCAGAGCATGAATCAGAGGTTTTATGGATGAGTGAGTTTTATTGTAGTGACCATTGTAAGTTTTGCCTCTTCCCCACACCATACTCTTTCTCTCTCTCCCTTTTTCTCACTGTCTCTCTTTCCCTCCCTCTTTCTCTCTCTCTTTCTCACTATCTCTTTTTCCTCTCTCTCTCACATATCTATCTATCTATCTATCTATCTATCTATCTATCTATCTATCTATCTATCTATCTATCTATGTATATATATATATATATATATATATATATGCACACACACACATATATATATATATATTTGTAATTATGTATGTATGTAAGAATGTATGTCTGTATGTACATATGTATATATATATATATATATATATATATGTGTGTGTGTGTGTGTGTGTGTGTGTGTGTGTGTGTGTATCTATTTATCTATCTTTCTCTTTAGCTACCTACCTATCTATCTATATGTATAAGTATATATATATATCTCTTTATATATATATATGTATGTATGTATATATGTGTGTGTGTGTCTATATATAAATGTATATAATTATGTATATCTATATATATATGTATATATACATACACATATATACATATATATATATACACGCACACACACATATACATACATACATACATACATATATATATATATATATATATAATATATATATATATATATATATATATATATATATATATATATATATATATATATATATATAATATATATATATATGAGTACATGTATGTGTGTGTGGTGTGTATGTATATGAGTATGTATACCAATGGATGTATCTTTTATCTCTTACTTGTTTCAGTCATTAGACTGCACCCATGACTGATGAGGCACTACTTTGAAAGGTTTCAATCATCAATCATCTCTCGACGTGATTGACCAATCAATCTCAACCAGCCGCAATTTACAGAACAGGGTGTACCATTCATCCTTTTGATCACTGAATGCAAAACGTGACTTGTGACCCCACCCCTACCCCGTCCGGGTGATTTTCCTGTCTCACTGTCCCACCCTTGTATGCCAATCCATCACAAAGTAACCCATTTACAGCCGAGTGGACTGGGGCTCCATGAAATGAAGTGCTTTGCTCACGAACGCAATGCACCATGCAATCTGGTGATTGAAACTGCAACCTCGCAACTGGAGTGTGACGTCCTCACCATTAGGCTACCGACCTACGCTGGAGGGTTTAATCCAATATTAGCTAAATACTATATTATATATAGTACATGTACTATATTATACATAGTGCATATATAGTATGTATACTGGAAGTGCAAAGAATTCAAATTTGATGGCAAAGAATCCAAACTAGATCGAAAACATCTATATATATTGCTGTCAATGTCAACATCATCATCATCCTTGTTCTACACACTCTCATTATTGCCATCATCATCATCATCATCATCGTCGTCGTCGTCGTCATCATTGTCATCGTCGTCATCATCATCATCATCATCATCATCATCATCGTCATCGTCATCATCAGCATCAGCATAGTCATCAGGTTTTTCCTTGCATGATTTGGGCAAGTCTTTTCCAAAATGCCACCTCACAACTTGTTGTGGTCTCTTGTCACCTCCTGCATATCTGGTTCAGTGTCTTGATATCAGCTTCCACCCCTTTTGCTCATGTCTTCCCTTGTCTTCCCTTTTCTGCATGTTCTTTCCAGTTCCTTACCCAAATGTCGCCCTCCATATGCATCACATGTCTGTATGAATGCCATCTTCTCTTCCGTGCTGCATCCTACATGAGGGGCACTCTTGTGGTCAATGCATGAGGGCCAAAGAATTTTACTTTTTCCCTTTTTTTCCATTTCTCTTTTACGATTTTGATAAAAAGTGGAGAAAGCAAATCCCTTAGACAACCCTTGTGGTAACTAGCTTAATCCTTTCGTTACTGTATTTATTTTGAGATGCTCTGTGTTTCTTTCAATTAATTTTAAATATAAGAAAGAATTTAGTAAAATAACTTAGTTATCATTAAGTTAGTGTTAGGAACATAAGTTGTGATTAAGGTTTGGTGGAAGATTTTAATTCAAAACTTATGAAAACAAGACATTTGTACTCAGAGCCAGAGGTGATATCAGCCAGGTTGGTATTAAAAGGGTTAAGAATTGTTTCTCTATTGTATATTTTAACCCTTTCATTACTGTATTTATTTTGAGATGCTCTGTGTTTCTTTCAATTACTTTAAATATAACAAAGAATTTAGTAAAATAACTTAGTTATCATTAAGCTAGTGTTAGGAACATAAATTGTGACTAAGGTTTGGTGGGAGATTTTAATTCAAAACTTATGAAAACAAGACATTTGTACTCAGAGCTAGACCCAGTTTCAGCCGAGTTGGTATCAAAAGGGTTAAAGCAGAAATGGCTTGTGTGGGGTTGCCTAAAGCCTTATAGGTGGATTCTGCGGAAGGAAGCTGAAAGAAGCCACTTGTGTGTGTATGTATGTATATATGTTTATATATATATATATATATATATATATATATATATATATATTATATATATAAAACGATAAACGTCGCCCTTTTCAAGCCTAGCCAGGCTCATGGGCCCGGTTTCCCGATTCCTGTGGCGTATGTGTTCCCCACCAGCTGGATGGGACGCCAGTCCATTGCAGTGTTACTCAAGAAACAGGAAGAGAGAATGAGAGAAAGTTGTGGTGAAAGAGTAAAACAGGGGTTGGAGCCTCGATGTATTTTCAAAATTCTAGTCGTTCTATTGAAAGGTTTGTCAATAGAAAGTGCACTAAATGTAAAAAAAAAACCCTCTTTCCATCAAGAAAGGTACATTTACAGAAAACTTTAAGCTGCCATTATATGTAATTTTTCATTTAGAGTTTTATTTTATTTTCGAATTTCCTGTGACGATATCTGCAAGTATGAATTGCATTGATATAAAAACCGCTGTTCAGTGGTTCCAGTTCTGTAGAGATGTTTGTTCGGCAAAACTGCTACAAAACTCCCATTGGTGGTCCAGATCATATAGTGGAGTTTGATGAAAGCTTGTTCTTCAATAGCAAGAACAATGTAGGAATAATGTGTCGCAAAACGTGGGTTGTTGGAGGTTACGACACCACAGCCAGAAAAGGATTTCTTCGTGTACCCGATAGGAGTACAGAGACGTTGGAGAATGTTATCAGACAAAACGGTCTTCCAGGAACTACTGTTATGACTGACAATTTGGTAAGCTTTTGTAATCTCCACATACTAGGTTATATTCATCATACGGCAAATGATTCCCCAAATTTCATAGATTGGTCACTGGGGTATATACAAATATATATATACTTTGGGATATATATATATATATTTTGGTCTTATTTTTACATGATCACACTATATCGAGAGCGGAGATTCCGAATCTGCAAAAAAAGATAAATCTGCATCTCAAAATTTATATTGCACAGAACAAAAAAAAAAAAAAAATTTTTTATGACAAAACACACCTTTATTCACTCACTCTCTACTCCCTCTCTTTCCACACGAAATCGAAGAGTACTTGTTACCCGCTTAAAATTTCGGCGCGAAAAATTGCTAAAGGACAAAACTATTTTGCAGCTTAGGTCTTATATATCCTGGGATCTATATATCCACTAATTTTAGTAGGTATGTAAAAGATATTGTTTTAATACACTTTGACTTGTTTCACACAAACACTAACATTTTTTTTTGTCCAGATATCGTTACCACTTCGTTTATTATTGTTTTCAAAGTTCTTTCATTTTCAATCTAATGTAATCCACATTCTATAAAACGTATTTCTGCAAAATGTCATCTTAAAATATGTGTAAAGAAAGGGGGCTGATGCTGTTTCGCACCTCACCTTCAAAGGTGTCTGTATATATAATATATATACGAGCAGCTAAGCCCCGTTTCACCCGGTCCGTTTGGATGATGTGGCTGTGATCGTTTTCGGTGAAGCATAATCTATAACAGCGTTTCTCAATCTTATCATTTCGGGTCCCCTGTTTCGATTGGAGCCTGCAGCTGTATGAAAATTTCCAACCCCACCCCTTGTCAGAAAACAGCCTTTTGGTGAACTGGAACGCCTGACGAAGAGATCATTTATGGTCCCACTTTTGGCCGAATGTGGCGAGCGCATAAGAAGGGATGCTGACACCCTCATTCCTATCATTGACGCTACGTCAGGCCGGGATCAATAATCTATAGTGAGTGTTGGCGTGCGTATAATAACTTGAGCAGTATGGGCTATACACACTAACACTCTGAACACTTTGTGGATCCCTATAACCCAGCTATTCGCACTCAGAATATTGAGCTTTTATGAGGAAGCCTGAAACAATGCATTGTTCGTACTGGAATAAGACCGAAGTATCTCAAACAGTATGTCGCTAGGCCCAGTGGTTAGGGCAGCGGACTCGCGGTCGTAGGATCGCGGTTTTTCGATTCCCAGACCGGCCGTTGTGAGTGTTTATTGAGCGAAAACACCTAAAGCTCCACGAGGCTCCGGCAGGGATGGTGGTGATCCCTGCTGTACTCTTTCACCACAACTTTCTCTCACTCTTACTTCCTGTTTCTGTTGTACAGAAAGGGCCGGCCTTGTCACGCTGAATATCCTCGAGAACTACGTTAAGGGTGCACGTGTCTGTGGAGTGCTCAGCCACTTACACGTTAATTTCACGAGCAGGCTGTTCCGTTGATCGGATCAACCGAAACCCTCGTCGTCGTAACCGACGGAGTGCTTCCATCCATGTCGCTAGGTTACATTTTATGCGGGCCAATTCACCGCCAACTCAGCGATTCCATAAGTTTCTTTTAGAAGCTGGAAAACTGTTCCTGAGGACTTGGAAGAATTGGTTTTTGATGTTCAGTCACCCTTAACTTTCGTCTATCATGAAACACCATATTTATGAAACAATTTGGATACATTTTTACAAGTGCACCTCCACGCATTTCATAAAAAAACCCTCGGATTTCTTGCGTGTAAATCACCTACCCTGGCCTCCTAATCTGCTGCAAACCCCTTATTTTTCTTCATTAAAAAGTGATGGGGTAGGAAAATGGAACCCCACCTCTCCTGAAATTATTTGAAAATGTGCATAAATAGGATATATATTCTACAAGCCAAAAAAAAAAAATTACATAAATGACAAAACACACCTTTACTCACTCACTTTCTCCCCTTCTCCCTCCTCACGAAATCGATGAGTACTTGTTACCCGCTTAAAATTTCGGCGCGAAAACTTGCTAAAGGATAAAACTGTATTGCATCTTAGGTCTTATATATCCTAGGATCTATATATCCAGTCATTTTAGCAGGTATGTAAAAGATATTGTTTTAATACACTTTGACTTGTTTCACACAAACACTAACATGTTTTTTTTTTTTTTTTGTCCCGACATCGTTACCACTTCGTTTATTATTGTTTTCAAAGTTCTTTGATTTTTCAGCCTAATGTAATCCACACTCTATAAAACGTATCTCTGCAAAATGTCATCTTAAAATATGTGTAAAGAAAGGGGGCTGATGCAGTTTCGCACCTCACCTTCAAAAGTGCATTTTTTAAAAAAAAAAGATAGTCAAATTTCAATTAACAGTTCAACAGCACTTTTCTCATGGTAAAACAATAGTTTTTCTGTGGCAGCAGTTAAATTTGCCAAATGCCTTCTTAGCTAAGCAAAATAATGTCTTCGCCACTTGACCCTACTAACCTCTTCTATTTTACCAATAGCTAGAATAGATATCACAGACCTCCAACGAATTCTACTGTTGGAGAAGCGAGTTGATGAAAATGCAGTGACAGCGACCAAGAAGGTTATGAGACACAACATCCCTCGATTCTATAACTTTTACTAACTCAATTTCTTTTCTCTTACGACATCCTTCTATCTTTATCCGTGGGTTACTACAACGAGAACGTGTACACACATGCAGTCCGAAATTAACTTTTCTTTTTACCTTGCATGCTTTTCCATTTACTAGTTATACATTCCAACCCAATGTGGTTTTGGGTTTATACAATGCAACGGTAAATAAATAACCTTGGCGAATTTTCCGAAGTCCTTTCACCAAACCCTTCGAAAAAAATTTCCCCACAAATTTCTTTATAATCGTAATGTATGCTGTTTGAAAGGTATTTCTATACAATTTCATTGATAAAACCCCATATTCCTAAAATTTACGAGGGAAAGTGGCTGTGTGGTAAGTAGCTTGCTTACGAACCACATGGTTCCGGGTTCGGTCCCACTGCATGGCACTTTGGGCAAGTGTCTTCTACTATAGCCTCGGGACGATCAAAGCCTTGTGAGTGGATTTGGTAGACAGAAACTGAAAGAAGCCCGTTGTATATATGTATGTATATATATATATATATATATATATATATATATATATATATATATATATGTATTGTGTGTGTGTGTGTGTATGTGTGTGTGGTGTGTGTATGTGTATATATGTGTGTGTGTGTGTATATATATGTGTGTGTGTGTGTATATATGTGTGTGTGTGTGTGTGTATATATGTGTGTGTGTATTGTGTGTGTGTGTGTGTATATATGTGTGTGTGTGTGTGTGTATATATGTGTGTGTGTATATGTGTGTGTGTGTGTATATATGTTTGTGCGTCTGTGTTTGTCCCCCAACATCACTTGACAACCGATGCTGGTGTGTTTACGTCCCCGTAACTTAGCGGTTCGGCAAAAGACTGATAGAATAAGTAATTGGCTTACAAAGTATAAGTCCTAGGGTCGATTTGCTCGACTGAAGGCGGTGTTCCAGCATGGCCACAGTTAAATGACTGAAACCAGTAAAAGAGTATCTTGTGAAAATTTATCGACCCCAAAAGGATGAAAAGCAAAGTCGACCTCGAGGGAATTTGAACTTAGAACGTAGACAGATGAAATGCCGTTAAGCATTTCGCCCGATGTGCTAACGTTTGTGCCAGCTCACCGCCTAGAAACCAAAGAAGATTGAAATTGTTATTCTTTTATATTGGTCCAATTCCAGAGAAGTTCTTGAATTATTGAATAACAGCAGATGAAATACTTATTTGTTTACTACCCACAAGGGGCTAAACACAGAGAGGACAAACGAGGACAGACAAATGGATTAAGTCGATTATATCGACCCCAGTGCGTAACTGGTACTTATTTTAATTGACCCTGAAAGGATGAAAGGCAAAGTCAACCTTGGCTGAATTTGAACTCAGAACGTAGCACCAGACGAAATACCTATTTCTTTACTACCCACAAGGGGCTAAACACAGAGGGGACAAACAAGGACAGACAAACGGATTAAGTTGATTATATTGACCCCCAGTGCGTAACTGGTACTTTATTTATCAACCCGGAAAGGATGAAAGGCAAGATCAACCTCGGCAGAATTTGAACTCAGAACGTAACGGCAGACGAAATACCTATTTTTTTACTACCCCCAAGGAGCTAAACACAGAGGGGACAAACAAGGACAAAAGGATTGAGTCGATTATATTAACCCCAGTAACTAGTACTTATTTAATTGACATCAAAAGGATGAAAGGCAAAGTCGACCTCGGCGGAATTTGAACTCAGAACGTAATGGCAGACGAAATACCTATTTCTTTACTACCCACAAGGGGCTAAACACAGAAAGGACAAACAAGGACAGAGAAACGGATTACGTCGATTATATCGACCCCATGTGTAACTGGTACTTAATTTATCGACCCCGAAAGGCAAATTTGAACTCAGAACGTAACAACAGACAAAATACCTATTTCTTTACAACCCACAAGGGGCTAAACAAGGACAGACAAACAGATTAAGTCGATTATATTGACCCCAGTGCGTAACTGGTACTTAATTTATCGACCCCAAAAGGATGAAAGGCAAAGTCGACCTCGGCAGAATTTGAACTCAGAACATAACAGCAGACGAAATACCACTAAACATTTCGCTCGGTGTGCTAACGTTTCAGCTAGCTTCTTACAACACAGCCATGGCTGCACTTATATGATGCAAACATATATTTCAACATTGAAGTTGAGCATACAATTAAAACTAATGTAACCAAGGAATGCTACATACCTCCACTAAAGAACACTTCATAATTTGGTATGTTAGTCATACAACCAATCAATAAATACAGAGTATTTGCTGCATCAGTAGAAGTGCCAATATTTGGGACACTTGAGGAAATCCATTAGCTTGACAGGAAAATGAGGAAAACACTAATAGTGACTGGCAGCATTATTATCGACGGTAATGTGGAAGATTGCTTGGATTGGAAAGTACTAAGGGCAGAATCCAGTGTCAGAAGCAGAGTGCTTCTGATCAGGGTTCATTGATTTATGTAACTGATACTCTGAATTACAACATTGGAAGGTTCTTGTCTTATAGTGTCACTAGCACAGTATGTTACAGTGTCACTAACAAAGTATGTTAAAGTGTCACTAATGAGGTATGTTACAGTGCCACCAAGACAGTATGTTACAATGTCATTAACACTATATGTTAGAGTGTGACTGTGACAGTATGTTAGTGTCACTAATGAGTTATGTTACAGTGTGACCAAGACAGTATGTTACAATGTCATTAACACTATGTTACAGTATCACTAAACAGTATGTTACAATGTCATTAACAAAGTATATTACAGTGTCACTGACACAGTATGTTACAGTGTCACTAACAAGGTATGTTACCGTGTCACCAAGACAGTATGTTACAATGTCATTAACAAAGTATGTTACAGTGTCACTGACACAGTATGTTACTGTGTCACCAAGACAGTATGTTACAGTGTCACTAACAAAGTATGTTACAGTGTCACTAAAACAGTATGTTACAGTGCAACCAAGATAGTATGTTACAGTTACTGACACATTTTTTTCAGTGCCACCAGTATGTTGCAGTGTCACAGACAGTATGTCACAGTGACATTAATATAGTATGTTAGTGTTACTGGGGCAGTATGTTACAGTGTCACTAAGACAATGTTAGTGTCACTAATATATTTCGTTACACTGTCACTGAAGCAGTATGTTATAGTGTCACTGAGATAATGTTACAATGTCACTAACACAGTATGTTACAGCATCACTAAGTATGTTATATTGTCACTGAGATGGTATGTTACAGTGTCATTGCGACACTATAACATATCCTTTGTGTGACACTATAAGGTGAAATCTCATTGATGTGGTAATAGTGACAATGACACTAATCAATGATTAGAAGCCAGCCTTGACCACTCATCACTATTTTGGCAGTACTGCTGAGGTCGACTCTACCATTCATCCTTTTGGGCTCAATAAAATAAGTACCAGTTGAGCATTAGCACTGATGTAATCAACTTACCCCTCCCCAAAATTGCTGGCCTTGTGCCAAAATCTGAAACAAATATTTAAACAGCGCCTAAGGTTACACTGCCCAATCCTCTTCTATATGTCTGTCTGTCTGTCTATTTGTCTCTGTCTGTCTCTCTCTCTCTCTACCTCTCTTGCTCTCTCTGTCTTTCTGCTTTTCTTGCTTTGGAAAGAAACAAACAAACACCAGTTGTCAAGTGATGGAAGACAAAGGCAGACACAAAAATCATTCACTCACACATACACACGAAAACACTTGTACACACACACACGCACACACACATATACTTGTCTCCAATCACATCCTCATGTCCTTCCTTCTGGTCAATTCAACATGTGAAACCGTTGAGCCAGACACATTGTTTTTTTTTTTCTCTCTCCATTTTAACCTCTCTCCATCTGTTTTCTCTCCTCATTCCTTGTTCTAGAAGGGCATAGGTCTGAAACATCAAAGACATTCATTTTTTCTGAGTCAAACAAACACACCTTGCTTGTTGTTCTATCACCTGTCTTTGTCTTTAGATTTTTTTTGGGGGTTTTTTTTTGCAACTCTGAAAAGCTATACATATAGTACCACTACACCATTCTATTTCTACCAGAAAGACCAACCTTAAATATATGCACGTTTCCCATAAACTCTTTTCCAGAAAACTCTGCCAACTTGCAACAATCCCATGGTCATTCGTGACTGAAGGGGGTCACCCATATATATATACATATATATGTATGTATATATATATATATATATATATATATATATATACACACACACACACACATATATACACACATATGTAAACAATGTAGGATGATGGAATGAGTGCTCAACACTATTGGTGGATAAATAGTTTCTTTATTTGTGAATCATATACATACAAAGTGGAGGCACATGGCCAAGTGGTTAGAGCAGCGGACTCGCGGTCGAGGGATTGCAGGTTTGAATCTCAGACTGGGCGATGTGTGTGTTTATGAGCGAAACACCTAAGCGGCTCCAGCAGAACTTCTGCTGAGCCTTTCGCCACAACTTTCTCTCACTCTTTCCTCCAGCATCTTGCAACTCACCTGCAATGGAACGGCGTCCCATCCAGATGGGGAACCTATATGCCAAGGAAACCGGGTGACCGGCCCTTATGAGCCAGGCATGGCTTGAGAAGGAACATATATATACAAAACAGGCTCTTCACAGTTTTTGTCTGGCAAATTCACTCACAAGGCATTGGATCATCCCAGAGCTAAAGAAGGCATTTGCTCAAAGTGCAGTGCAGTGGGATTGAACCGTCTCGTTGCAAAGTGAGATTCTTAACCACACAGCCATGCCTCTACCTGTGACTAATAGCTCACCTAAGGATAAAAAAAAATACACCAGTTCATGTTCTTCATATATCCATGATGATTAAGAAAGAAAAGTGTTGCCTAATATTCAAACTGCTTTATGTATTGTTCTAGAAAGTTCTCTGTATGTGTGTGTGTGTGTGTTTGGGACAGTGCCATACATGGCCTGGCAGGACTATTAAACCTGTGCCAACATGGAAGGAAGATTTAGACACTTAAACATGCTGGCAATTGTGGTAGTGGTGGTAGTGGTGGTGGAGGTGATGATGGTGGTAGAGGTGATGATGATGATGGTGGTGGCGGTGGCAGTCATGTTCGTTGTCGTCATCATCGTAGAAGCAGTGGTGGTGGTCATCATCGTTCTTGTCATGGGTAACGATGATGATGATGATGCTGGTGATGCTGGTGGTGACGAGGTAGTGATGACGACAATGATGATGATAATGATGATGGTGGTGATGAAGATGAAGCAAATGAGGGGGCTGATGGATGGTTAAGTTGATATTGATGATGATGTTGATGATGAAGATAATGATGATAGTATTGGATGTAGTGGTGGTGGTGGTCTCAAGAGTGGATCGATGGTGGCAGAATTAATAGTAATGATGGTTAGTGATGATGAAGCAGATAAGGAGAATGATAGCTGGTTATCTCGGTGATGTCGACGAAGACGATGACGATGACGATGATGATGAGGTGGAGAAGATAGAACAAAAATAAACTTTAATGTAATAGTGGGACAAATAATCATGATTAGATCAGAAAGATTATGAGTCGTGTGTGGTGGTCACTATGATGATGATGATGATGGTGGTAGTAGTTTTGGTGGTGGTGGTGGTGGTGGTTATGATGATGATGACAAGATGATGGTGATGATGACAGTTATGATGGTGCTGCTGCTTTTCACGATGATGATGATGATGATGATGACAGACTTGTTGATGATACAGAGGTGATGATCATGCCAGTGAAGAGTAGTGATGGTGGTAGTGGTGGTATATGTGGTAGTGGTAGTAGTAGTAGTAGCAGTAGCAGCAGCAATAATGGTTATGTCGATGTTAATAGAGTGATTTTAGCAGTGATGGTGGTAGTAGTAGCAGTGGTAGTAGTAGTAGTAGTGGCAGTGGTATAGGTGGTAGTGTTGATTGTGGTGGTGTTGAGGATAATGGTAGTGGGGGTGGTGGTGGTGGTGGTGGTGGTATAGGTGGTGGTGGTGGTGGTGGTGGTGGTGGTTGCTTATGAAGCTTGAGGTGATGATAGTATAGGTAAGTTAAAAACATGGTTAATAAGATGGTTTGTTGCAGTGATGATGAAGATGATGATGATGGTCATGCTGATGACGAAGATGATGATAGTGATGATGATGACAGTAGTGATGGTTATGATGGTTGCATTGATCATTGCGACAGCAGCGATGGTGATGATGGCTAAAATAACGCTATTGTTGACAATGATGACGATGATGATGATGGTGATGAGGATGACAGTCTTTCCAATGTCTAACGATGTCAGACTCTCAGTCACGTCACATCAACAATAACCTCTTCAGCTCAGTCACAAGACAAGACATAGTTACATAGTTCCACCGATTTCTCAGACTTCTTCTCCCGAGACCTCTCTTTCTCTCCTTCTCTCTCTTCATCTCCTTTCTATTATAGTACTTCTACCATTATCACCACCACCACCACCACCACCACTATCATCATCATCGTCATCATTTACTTGCATATGTGCATTTGTATTTCTCTCCCTCTCTTTCACTGTCTGTCTCTGCCTCTGCCTCTCTCTCTCTCTATTTTATACATCTATATATAATGCAGAGTGACAGATGGTAGTGGTGGTAGTGATTGTAGTTTCCTACATATATATATATATATATATATATATATATATACACACAGAGAGAGGCGGGGAGATGGGCGATAAGGAGTGAGATACATATACACACACATAAACATATATATATGTATGTATATGTGTATGTGTACATATATATATATGTATGTATGTGTATGTATTTAATATAGATATATATATACTCATACATATATATATATATATATATATATATATATATATATATATATATACATATATATACATATAAATACACATAAATATGTATATATACATGTGTGAATTTATATATATATGTTTATACACATATGTGTATATATATATCTTTATATGCACATATGTATATATACACACACATACACATAATACATACACACACACACGTATATATATACATACATACACATAATACACACATATATATGTGTGTGTATGTGTATATATATATATATATATATATATATATGCAAGGAAATATGAATATGCGCATGGCCCGCATCTACACACATATATACACACACACAGAAATCTGTCTGAAAACTACTCGCCATCTTTTCCGAGTGTTGTAGTTTAGATACCAATACAGACATTACTACGACTACTACTGCCAACACTTTACCTCTATTATTCATTTCTGGTATTATACTGTATATATACTACATATATACATACATGCACACACCGATATATATATACGCACACATGCATGTCACTTACACAAACACACACATGCACATGGACACATACATATACACATTCAGAAATGTATATATATACTCATATACTTGCCCTTCCACAGTCACATCGACAACACTTATTCACTCATACACACACACACACACATACACACACACATTATTTATGTATAGAAATACCTTTACACATGAAAATATATCTACAGACCCAAACATATACACATACATAATTATACATATATAATATATATATATATATATGTATATGTATGTGTATATATATGTGTGTGTGTGTATATATGTATATATATATATCTATATATATATATATATAATATATATATATATACATACACACACATATGGCCCAGTGGTTAGAGCAGCGGACTTGTGGTCGTAGGATTGTGGTTTCGATTCCCAGACCAGGTGTTGTAAGTGTTTATTGAGTGGAAACACCTAAAAGCTCCATGAGGCTCCTGCAGGGGGTGGTGGTGAACCCTGCCATCCTCTTTCACCACAACTCTCTCTCACCCTTTCTTCCTGTTTCTCATGTACCTGTATTTCAATGTAGTTCTCAGGGAGATCTTGTGTAACACAGAATCTGATAATACTGGTCCTTTGAACTACAGGTACAGCACAATTTTTTCAGCTGAGTGGACTGGAGCAACATGAAATAAAGTGTCTTGCTCAAGGACACAACTCACTGCCAGGAATTGAACTCACGACCTTACGATCATGAGGTAAATACCCAAACCACTAAGCCATGCACCTTAACCTCTATTACATCACCCAACCCTATACAACAGTCCATTACATCTCAGTACATAACACTCACTGCACTACAATGTATTATTATGTTATACAATATTACACATTGTTCTCTCAAGCCTTAGGATTCATGTAGAGGCACATGGCTTAATAATTTGGGTGTTGGACTCATGATCATACAATTGTGGTTTCAATTCCTGGACTGGGTGATGTGCTGTGTTCTTGGGCAAAACACATCATTTTATGTTGCTCTAATCTAGTTTAAAAAATGGAAATTTATATTATGGTTTATTATTGTTTATATTTTGAATTACATATATGTGAGGGGCACCAAAATCTTTTGAGTACTTAGGGCCTCTATGGGCCTTAATCACACCCTGAGTCCAGTTGTATGTTCAACAGGATGTTCATAGGTTGAAATCAACAGAAGCAAAGTAAATTAAATTTTGGTGATAAAATATAGCATTCTGGTGAAAATTAAGAATGTGAGAATGTAGGAATTTAAAAATTAAGAAACTAGCAAAACCATTAAAAAAAACTTGAAGAATAGGCGTAAGAGTGGCTGTGGTAAGTAACTTGCTTACCAACCACATGGTCCCAGGTTCAGTCCCACTGCGTGGCATCTTGGGCAAGTATCTTCTGCTATAGTCTTGGGCTGACCAAAGCTTTGTGAGTGGATTTGGTAGACGGAAACTGTAATTAAAACCCGTCGTATATATGTATATATATGTGTTTGTGTATCTGTGTTTGTCCCCCTAGCATTGCTGGTGTGTTTATGTCCACGTCATTTAGCGGTTCGGCAAAAAGAGACCAATAGAATAAGTACTAGGCTTACAAAGAATAAGTCCTGGGGTCGATTTGTTTGACTAAAGGTGGTGCTCCAGCATGGCCACAGTCAAATGACTGAAACAAGTAAAAGAGTAATTAAAACTTTATTAATAATAATAATTGAAGAAATTAAAAAGAGTTTGGGAGATTAGAGGTGTACGTTGCAAAGGAAGGGAAGAAATGATAATAACTAGAAGAAGCGCTTGGAGAGCGCTGACCTCCGATAGGCAGCTCATTTCCACCCATATACACGCATGTTGAAAATCGCCCAATTTCCCAAACTATTGCTGGCAAAAACATAACAGAGATACTATTTTATCCTCCCCCCATACTTATCTCGACCGTCGTCATCATCAACACTGTCTCTGCTTTCACCACAATCACCATCAAAACTACAATCACCACAATCAGTTTCTTTACACAGTTGAAAATCCATTATCCGATACTCATGGGACCGAGATTGTTGCAGATTTTTGATTTTTCTAATTTTGGATTGCTTTATTAAAACCAGGTCTAAACACAATAGCTTATAGACATACTCTGAATGTAGTTCTATATAAATCTTTAATAATTATTTTTTTATACTTAAGACCATCAGGAATGTTAAGATATCAGCCTCTACCCACATTGCCATGCTTTGATTGACCCTTCGTTACCAACACGGCTGAAACCAGTCCTAGCTCTTGTTTTCATAAGTTTGGAATTAAAATTTTCCACCAAACCTTAGTCACAAGTTATGTCCCTAACACTAGCTGAATGATAACTAAGTTATTTTACTAAATTCTTTGTTATATTTAAAATAACTGAAAGAAATACAGAACATCTCAAAATAAATACAGTAATGAAAGGGTTAATAGGTTACAGCATAGATTAGATTAATTATATAAGTTTCAGCCAAAGTTGACTGAGGCCATGTCTAATTTAATAGCACTACATAGAAGAGATACACAGTCAGCTCTGGGGAACTGTAGTCTATTCAAGCAAAGGGTTATTGTTTTCAGAGACATATCTGGGTGTGGTGGTTTATCTGGTATTTGTTGTGGGTAATGATCTAGGGATCATTTGAATGCCGTAAAGTCTCTTTCCTCCTTTATGTGTGTCTGGCCTGATGTTGAAGAAGCAGGGCCAATTGAGGTGAAATGGTTCTGTCATAGTGTTGTGATACGACACAAACATTTCTGTAGTGGACGGATGGCATGGGGGGCCAAGCCTCGGACGAATGTTAAAGATGGGCAATATTGATGGAATATTTTCCACATCATACAGATGATATAGAGCTCACAGCGGCAGTGGAAGGAGCAAAGCCTGAGCTTTTTGAGTCGATCCCAATAGTCAAGGCTTGTTATGTCATCCTCCACAGACCTCCGCCAAGCAGCTCGTTTTAAGATAGATACGCGAGTAAAATTACTAATAGAGAAACGAGAATAAACTTTGGAAACAGCAACGCCACCATAGGTTACGTGGAAACGATGAACGTGTTTTCAAGGTTGATAATCAAAGAACATAACATAGTAGAACTTCATGTAAAGTAGATCTAACAAATGAAAAATCCTTCAAGAATCCATAAAAATTCCCGGATAACTACCAAAATTTCATCATCTATTTCTTGTGTCATTACCAACTTTTTCTGCAAGTTTCATCAAATACCGTTTGCAACTTTTTGAGTTATTTTGCACACAGACAGATAAAACAACCTCCTTCCTTGGCGGAGGTAATAAAAGTAAAATAAAAAGAAACAAAAATGTTATCTTAGTGGATGTAAAAGTTATTTTGTATTTATTAGCGTTGTTTTCTAACAAGTTATATGAGATTATTTTTCTAAAATGTTTGTATAAAGTGATTTGTTTAAAGATTTTTTTCATTGATGATTGCTGTAAACAAATGCATGAATTTAGCCCATTGATAATTAAAACTGTCTCAATAGGTAATGATCTTCATGTGGACACTTTGAGGTTACCTCAGTCTTCAGGCTTCTTATTTAATAGTATAACATCCTTTGTTAGGATACTAATGTCATTGCTAAGCAGATCTGGCATCTGT
>NC_043010.1:67068417-67085917 GCF_006345805.1 Octopus sinensis
TGCCTTGAAGGGTTTTAAGCTAGCGAATTGACCCCCACAAGACTTATTTTCTTTTTAAGCTGGCTACTCTTTCTCTCAGTCTTATTTTGCTGAACTGCTAAGTTACAGGATGTAAACAAACTAACACTGGTTATCAGGGACAAACACAAACAAAAAGACATGCATACACACAAACACACACACATACAAACATGTACACACACACAGAAAAACATACATACACACACACATATGTGCAAACACACACAAGCACACATATAGAGTTTCAGTCTCCCAAATCCACCCCCAAGGCTCTGGTCAGCCCAGGGCTATAGTACATGCATGGGTCAGATGGATTTTGTTGAGGGAGGTTTTTCTACAGTAAAATGTCCTTCCTGTTGCCAACTTTCACCTTTTTCCAGGCAAGGAAATATTTCTTCATGGCCAGACATATTCCACAGAAGACTGGAAAAGAGCAACATTGATCGTATGATAGCGGTGATTGTTTAGAACCATCACATGATGACAAGACAAGAGTACACACATATATGTATGTGTATATAAATATATATATGTGTATATATACACACAACAACTATATAATAATATAACATAATATATATGTGTGTATATAAATATATATATATATATATATATATATATATATTATATATATATATCTATACAATATGTTACATTACTCGGTAGTCAAGATAAAACTCTGAGTTTCAGATGCCGAAGTGGAAATCCACAACACCATCTCTTCGGTTATCTATAGCCAGATAACCGAAGAGATGGTGTTGTGGATTTCCACTTCGGCATCTGAAACTCAGAGTTTTATCTTGACTACCGAGTAATGTAACATATTGTATAGATAAATTTCCTCTATTTACATAATATTGAGGTCTCTTTCTTTCTTTTGTTATCTTACCGTTTTATCAATATATATATATATATATATATATATATATATACATATATAAAATACAAAAACGGGACAAGAACGCAAAACATCCACACAGTTAAGTGAAACAAAAAAAGGGGAAAACAAAATATCAAAACAAAGTTTCCCCTTTTTTTGTTTCACTTAACTGTCTGGATGTTTTGCGTTCTTGTCCCATTTTTGTATTTTTTTATATATAAAATTTATATATAAATTGGTCTCTCATATATACACAGACACACACACACACATAGCATCAACTATGTAATAATATATATATATATACTCCAGTTTAAAGCAATACTTTTTATCTAAGCAATTGACTGAAAAAATGATGAGCTGACTCCAATTGGAATCAAACCCACAAATCAATGCTTACACGGCTCCCTGTGCATTCGATATACATATATATAGATGTATATAAATAAATATATATATATATATAAGTATATGAAAGAATGGAGTTGAACGACTAGTTAACAAATATCCTTTATTCTTGACATATGTTTCGAAGGCTGCATATTCCTAATTCCGAAGGAATAAGGAGTACATTATGCAGATTTCTCATCAGGAAATCTGCATAATGTACTCCTTATTCCTTCGGAATTAGAAATAAGCAGCCTTCGAAACATATGTCGAGAATAAAGGATATTTGTTAACTAGTCGTTCAACTCCATTCTTTCATATACTTATAATTTTAAAATAAACATACAAATTTCCGCACGAAGACACGTAGTCTATGCCCTAGGGACGTAGCTTCAACTGTGTTCTTTCTGATGTGAATTTGCTACCCAGGTATCGGTTATCTTTCGAATTATCCTTAATAAGATAATTCATTCAATTACTTATATATATATATATATATATATATATATATATATTATATATATATATATATATTAAATGCTCGAAATACGAGAGTAGAAAAACAGCCAACAACTGATGAAGGGGCGTTCTTTGTGTTGTTTGTTTTGTTTTCCATTTCTGTCTTTCATTGTTCGAAAGAATAGTTCATGTTCTATGTACGCGTGCTTCGTACTTTTTTGTTGTACTTCATTGCATGTTGCTTTGATTTGCTCAGCTGGCAAAAATGAGTTATCCTGCGACAGACTGGCATCCCACCAAGGTGGGGAACATATACGCCATAGAAAATGGCCCTTATGAGTCTGTATGACTCAAGAAGGTAACTTTTCCCTTGCCTGACGAAGATTGCTAAAAACCATCCCATAGTGAAAAACAAAGACCCAACAAAATGCTGGATGAACCCAGCAGCTTAGAATAATGCACAGGTGGTGTTAGAAATATTTGAGATGGAGTAATCAACGTGTGTGGAGGTGCGTGGCTTAGTGGTTAGGGTGTTGGACTCATGATTGTAAGATTGAGGTTTCAATTCCTGGACCAAGCGATGCATGGTGTTCTTGAGCAAAACATTTCTTTTTACATTGCATCCGTTCACTCAGCTAGCAAAAGTGAGTAATCTTGAAAGGACCAGCGTCCCATCCAAGTGGAAAATTTATACATCATGGAAACCAGGAGACTGGCCCTTACGAGTCAGCATGACTCAAGTAGGAATTTTACTTTTTATTTTACTTACCTAATAACTGTTGTTACTATTTACATTATTTACATTTGTTCTCATCTTTTTTGGTGTTAACAATGTTTCAGCTGATATATCCTCCAGCCTTCATCAGGTGTCTTGGGGAAATTTTGAACCTGGGTTCTCATTCCTAAGGTATTTTTCGATATTATTATTATTATGCCCGTGGGCATATGGCGTAGTAGTTAAGAGCGCAGGCTAGTAACCCCAAGATTTTGAGTTCGATTCCAGGCAGTGACCTGAATAATAATAATAATAATAATGATTTTAACAACAACATCGAAAACTACCTTAGGAATGAGAACCCAGGTTCGAAATTTCCCCAAGACACCTGATGAAGGCTGGAGGGTATATCAGCCGAAACGTGTTAATAATAAACAAGAGGCACAGGAGTGGCTGTGTGGTAAGTAGCTTGTTTACCAACCACATGGTTCCGGGTTCGGGCCCACTGCATGGCACCTTGGGCAAGTGTCTTCTACTATAGCCTCGGGCCGACCAAAGCCTTGTGAGTGGATTTGGTAGATGGAAACTGAAAGAAGCCCGTCGTATATATGTATATATATGTATCTGCGTGTATGTTTGTGTGTCTGTGTTTGTCCCCCTAGCATTGCTTGACAACCGATGCTGGTGTGTTTATGTCCCCGTAACTTAGCGGTTCGGCAAAAGAGACCAATAGAATAAGTATTGGGCTTACAAAGAATAAGTCCCGGGGGTCCAGTTGCTCGATTAAAGGCGGTGCTCCAGCATGGCCTCAGTCAAAATGACTGAAACAAGTAAAAAGAAAAAAAAAAAGAGAGAATGAGGACAAATATCTGTCAAATGTAAATAGTGTACATAATTCCTCATCTCTTAAATATAGAACTGTGTTGTTATTGTTTTTTAGCTCTGAGGTCAGCATTCTGGGGTTAGACAACAACATGAACTATGAGCAAAGATGTTCCAGTCATGACCACCACCACATCTGTTCCATACATCCCAGTTCCCCAATAGCCCAATGTACCCTTCAATTTGATTCATAAGACCACAGGGTACTGTTTGAGGGAATATTTTGACTGACTGCTATTTATTTCTTTACTGCCCACAAGGGGTTACATACAGAGGGGACAAACAAGGACCAACAGATTAAGTCGATTATATCGACCCCAGTACGTAACTGGTACTTGTTTAATCGAGCTTGAAAAGATGAAAGGTAAAGTTGACCTCGGCGGAATTTGAACTCAGAACATAGCGGCAGACGAAATACCTATTTCTTTACTACCCACAAGGGGCTACACACAGATAGGACAAACAAGGACTGACAAACGGATTAAGTCGATTACATCGACCCCAGTGTGTAACTGGTACTTAATTTTATTGACCCTGAAAGGATGAAAGGCAAAGTTGACCTTGGCGGAATTTGAACTCACAACATAACAACAGACGAAATACGGCTACGCATTTCGCCCAGCTAACTGACTGACTGCTATTTCTAGCAAGACAAATCATGCAATGACATCAGTGCACAATCACTGATTCTGCATTAAACGCGGGGACAACAAGAGACAAACATAGATCGTCTGTGAAGGCTGGAAAGAAACGAGGTGACCAGGATCCATTCGATGTGTAAAACAGTAACCTGAATGAAAAGTCAAAGTGCATGTGAACTGTGGGAGCAGCTGGTTGATAGGAAAGACATCAGCCAGTGATACATAGGAGAAATAACTATACCTGATGTGGACGTGAAATGGATATATGGTTTGATGAAGAGAAGCTCTGCAGAGGAGAAAGTGCCATGTGGTGGTGGTGGAGCTGATGTCTCAGAGTAAATGGTGAGGACAGGCTTCAAGACTTTGGACTTAGCAAATGTAATGAATTTGAAACTTGACAGGAGTGATATATAATATGCTGTACAGTAGACATGTCCATGGATGCATGTGGCTTCATGGTCAGGGTGTTGCACTCCTGATTGCAAGATTGTGGTTTCAATTCCTGGACTGGGTGATGTATTGTGTTCTTGAGCAAATAAAAAAAAAAAGGTTTCATTTCACATTTGCTCAGTCCACTCAGCTGACAAAAATGAGTAACCCTACGACAGATTGGTGTCCATCTAGTGGGGAATGTATATGCCATAAAATCTGGGAAACTGTCCTTATGAGCCTATAACGAGCCTATAACTTGTGCAGAACCTTTGATCCTTTTTTGCAATGTAGACAGGTTAACACAGACTAATTCAATTATTATTTGGACTTATTGCCCTCCTAGATTAATCATATGTCCATATTTTTTTTGTATATTGTCCACTTTTTAACATGGCTTCTATGACTAGATCCCCTTCCTAACACCAACAAATTTAAAGTGAGTCCCAAGTGCATTTGGTTGAGGCACCAACATCAGTGAGGTTGCCTTGTATCCAGCTTGACTAAAGAGTTTTCATTACCCTATGGAATCTCTGTTATTTGAAGACAGTGTGAGCAAGAATATGATTTAGGAGAGAGCGTGATAACAGCATATGAACAGGAGTAAGAGAGTGAAAGAGACAAGAGTATGATAGAAAAAAATATGTGACTGTGGTGAGAGAGTGCCAGAGATACAAGCTAATACATGTGTGTGTGTGTGTGTGTCTGTGTGTAGATTGATTGATAGATAGATAGAGAGAGAGATAGAAGATATATGTATCTATATCTGTATATTTTCATAAAAAATATATATATTTATATATATATATATATATATATATATATATATATATATATACACACACACACATATTTATGTGGATATATATAAATAAATAAATAGATATTAAATATATATATATATATACACACGCACACATATACATGTATATACAATTATATCTACTATAAATACATACATGTGTCTGAGTGTATATAGAAATATATGTGTGTATATAAATGTGTGCGTGTGCACACTCACACACACACATACAGAGTGCTGCAATAAGTGGAGAACCATTAAGCAGGTTTTTGATACTTTTGAAGTTCTCCAATAAACCTGATAATCAATAACCATGGTAACAATATAAATAAATTAATGAATACTTAAAATAGATGGGAGAGATTAATTTGATAATACATTTATTTAAATTATTTTCGCAAAACTCTTCCACTGCTTTAAATTTCACGACACCCTTAGTTTAAAACCGCACAGAAATAATTGCAAAATTTGCTCAAATTTGTGATTCCTGGTGATCAATATTTTTATAGTATTAAGCTTATGATGGTGGCATGGCTGTGTGGTTGAGAATTTGCTTCTCAATCGCATGATCCTGGGTTCAGTTCCACTGCGTGGCACCTTGGGCAAGTGTCTTCTACTATATCTCAAAGCCTTGTGAATAGAGTTTAAAATTAAAAAAGAAATAAATGCGCCCTTTTAAAGCCTAGCCAGGCTCATGGGCCCAGTTTCCCGGTGTCTATGGCGTATGTGTTTCCCAGCTGGACAGGACACCAGTCCATCGCAGCATTACTCATTTTTGCCAGCTGAGTGGACTGGAGCAACATGAAATGAAGTGTTTTGCTCAAGAACACAATGCGTTGCCTGATCCAGGAATCGAAACCACAATCTTATGATCATGATGCTGACACTCTAACAACTAAGCCACGGGCCTCCATCAATAAATGCGCCCTTTTAAAGCCTAGCCAGGCTCATGGGCCGGTTTCAATGGTGTATGTGTTCCCCTGCTGGACGGGACACCAGTCCATGATGCTGACACCCTAACCATTAAGCCACGCGCCTCCACTGTGAATAGATTTGGTAGACTAAAAATGAAAGAAGTCCAGCATATATATGTATATGTGTTTGTACAGTGTGTCATATAGCCAACTGGAGACAATGTTTCCTGAGGCTAAATGACAGTAACATTCGTCCTAAACCAGGACTACCACACCAGGTTGGCAAATAATCTTTGGGAATGTTCTTTATGCTGCCTGTCTCGTATCTCTGTTTTTTTCTTTCTTTGTTCAAAAAAAAGTTAGTTTTTTTATGTTCTCGTTTCTCATTTTGTCTACGTTTTTTTTTTCGATGTCCTATACCCATATATGCATGTATATATACATATATATGTAGGTATGTACATATATGTATGTATATATGCATATATCTATATATTATTTATATTATTATATGATCGAACGCCACGCATCCGTTTTTAAATGTTTATACATATATATGTAGCTTGCTTCGCAACCACATGGTTCCAGGTTCAGTCCCACTGCGTGGCACCTTGGGCAAGTATCTTCTACTATAGCCTCGGGCTGACCAAAACCTTGTGAGTGGATTTGGTAGATGGAATCTGAAAGAAGCCCGTCGTATATATGTACATATATGTGTATATATGTGTGTATGTTTGTGTGTCTGTGTTTGTCCCCCTAACATCGCTTGACAACTGATGCTGGTGTGTTCATGTCCCCGTAACTTAGCGGTTTGGCAAAAGAGACCGATAGAAGAAGTACTAGGCTTACAAAGAATAAGTCCTTGGGTCGATTTTCTCGACTAAAGGTGGTGCTCCTGCATGGCCACAGTCAAAGGATAGAAACAAGTAAAAGAGTAAGAGCATATATATATATATATATAACGGGAAGCTTTATGAAAATAGACAAAAGACGAAGGCAGGTGGAAAACAAACAAACAATTGTATTAGTATGGCGCTCAGGAAATATAAATAAAACAAGTCTTTAACGTTTCGAGCCTACGCTCTTCAACAGAAAGATACACAGAGAGAAAAAAAAACACAGAAAGAAGGAGAGAAAAAAAATGCGTGCAGTAACTAACGAATCAACATGGCGATCTGATTTCGGCCAGAGGTCAAAGATCAAACATGAGACGCGAGAGCGAAATAAGGGGAGATAATAGGGTTGATAATAGGGTTGAATGACCAGCTATTAGTGCGTAGGAGGGGTCTGGACGTGTGTATGTATAGGGTTGGTGTATGTATTAGTATGTATTAGTATGTATAAGGGTGTGTGTGTGTGTGTGTGTGTGTATGAGAGAGTATTAGTGCGTAGGATAGGTCTGGACGTGCGTATGTATGGGGTTGGTGTATGTATTAGTATGTATTAGTATGTATTAGTACGTATTAGTATGTATAAGTGTGTGTGTGTGTGTATGAGAGAGTATAAGTGCGTATGAGGGGTCTGGACGTGTGTATGTATAGGGTTGGTGTATGTATTAGTATGTATTAGTACGTATTAGTATGTATTAGTTGGTGTATGTATTAGTATGGCACATCATATATGATGTGATGTGTAAAGTCGTGTGGTGTAGTGAGGAGAAGAGGGGGAGGGGAAGAAGAGGGGGAGAGAGAAGGGGAGTGAGGGAGCAGAGGGAAGGGGAAGAGGGAAGGAGGGAGGGAGAAAGAGGGAAGAAGGGAAGGGGAGTACGGGTGAAAGGATGAAGGACTGAAGAAGTAGGGGTCGGGGGGAAGGATAGGTGAGGAGGGGGGAGAGGGGGGGTTAGATGAGGAGGGGGGAGAGTTGAGACCAAATGGCGTATAAGAGCGAAGAGAGAAGATTAATTCCTGTTCACGGCGCAAACGGGAATCCGGATGGCCTCTGTGTAAGGACAAACCGAACACAGATAGGTGTTGCAAGGAGTGACCGGTGGAGCGGAAATGGCGAGAGACCGGTGTGTCGTTCGCAAGGTGGATGTCACGAAGGTGTTCCGCGAACCGGTCAGCCAAGCGGCGTCCCGTTTGTCCGATGTACAAGGAATTGCAGAGAGAGCAAGAGACGCAATAGATAATATTGCTGGAGGTGCAGGTGAAGGAGTGGATGATGGGATAGGGTCGATGGTGGGTGCTAGTGAGGCGGGTGGTGTTGGAGAGGTAAGGGCAAGTGCGGCAACGTGGGTGGGAGCAGGGGAACGAGCCGGGTTGGGAGGTAGGGTCAGGGAAGGAGATATGGACCATATATATACATATACACACATGCATACACATATATATATACGTACATATATATGTGTATGTATATATATATATATGTATGTATGTATGTATGTATGCAAAAAACTTCAAATAACAAAACAATAAATGTCAATAAAAAAGAGTGGGTGTATAATGTTTGGCTCAAAATGGAAGAAGCCTTTAATGTTTTGAGCCTATGCTCTTCAACAGAAAAATATGAGGAGAGGAAACAGATGGAAAGAAAAAAGCATACATACATACATACATATATACATACGTTTTTGTTGGAATTTCTATCTAATTCAATATGGGACAAAGTGTTTTGGATACATTGATGAATAAACTTTATTGATTGGTTATCATCTACTTTTGTGTTGTCTAAACAACTTCTGTCTACGCTCGAGGCTAACCAAACTGTCTATACCACAACCATATTGAATCTCACTAATTTGTTGGCATATATATGCATACATATGTGTGTGAGAGAGAGAGAGAGAGAGTGTGTGTGTGTGTGTGTGTGTGTATGTATGTATGAGTCTGTGTATTTGTCTCATCTTGTCTGGACATCACATGATAGTCATGAGTGGTGTCATTGCCTTATAAGCACTGCCATTGATTTCCAATATTCTGCGTAAACATATCAGGCCATGGCAAAATATTGCTTCGACTGTAAACAGGTAAGGGTTGGTGACAGGAAGAGCATCTGGCCACAGAAAAATTTCATTCAAAATATTCCCTTTGCCCATGCAAGCATTGAAAAGTGGATGTAAAAAAGATGAGGCGTAGGAGTGGCTGTGTGGTAAGTAGCTTGCTTACCAACCATTTGGTTCCGGGTTCAGTCCCACAGCGTGGCACCTTAGGCAAGTGCCTTCTACTATAGCCTCGGGCCGACCTGAGCCTTGTGAGTGGATTTGGTAGACGGAAACTGAAAGAAGCCCGTCATATATATGTACATATATATATGTGTGTTTGTGTGTCTGTGTTTGTCCCCCCCCCCCCAACATTGCTTGACAACCGATACTTGTGTGTTTACGTTCCCGTAACTTAGTGGTTCGGCAAAAGAGACCAATAGAATAAGTACTAGGCTTACAAAGAATAAGTCCTGGGGTCGATTTGCTCGACTAAAAAGGCAGTGCTCCAGCATGGCCGTAGTCAAATGGCTGAAACAAGTAAAAGAGTAAAAGAGTGATGATGCTTGTTGCCACTAGTGTCGCTGAGTGGGTGGGGGGCTGCAGGGGGTGGCACTAGCATAGCTGGAGAGAGAGGGGCGGTAGGGGTGGCACTTTTAAAGGGGCGCCACTTTTGGGTCTGCTTTAAACCATATGTGTTTTTTGGGGGGTCTGGGGGCAGCAAAACAAAAGGGCCACCCCCGGGTGGCACACATTCTAGCTACACTAGCGCTTGTTGCAACACTAGAGATTGGTAAGCAACTGCATTTATTTACAAAGCAGCCATGTATCATCAGGCAAATGGGTGGGATTAGAGGGGCATTGCTGTCAAAACTGAATTGCAGGCTATCATTCTTTCTGAGTGATGGTTGTTGATAGGACTAAGAATGGTAAATCCACGAAAACACCCAGAATAGAGGATGGACTCATTTGAAGACAATCTCTGAAATCCATTACAAAATGACAAACAGAATCTAAGCATGCACAATACACTCAGTTTTAATCCTTTTCTACTCTAGGTACAAGGCCCAAAATTTTGGAAGAGGTGGGGGGGCCAGTCGATTAGATCGACCCAAGTCTGCAACTGGTACTTAATTTATCGACCCCCTAAAGGATGAAAGGCACAGTCGATCTCGGCGGAATTTGAACTTGGAACGTAGCGGCAGACGAAATACTACTAAGCATTTCACCCGGCATGCTAACGTTTCTTATTTCTTTATTGCCCACAAGGGGCTAAACACAGGGGGAACAAACAAGGATACACAAAGGGATTAGGTCAATTACATTGACTCTTGTATGCAACTGGTACTTAATTTATCGACCCCAAAAGGACGAAAGGCACAGTCGATCTCGGCGGAATTTGAACTCAGAACATTGCAGCAGACAAAATACCTATTTCTCTATTACCCACAAGGGGCTAAACACAGAGGAGACAAATAAGGTCAGACAGACGGATTAAGTCGATTATATCGACCCCAGTGCATAACTGGTACTTATTTAATCGACCCCGAAAGGATGAAAGGCAAAGTCAACCTCGGTGGAATTTGAACTCAGAACGTAGTGGCAGACGAAATACCTATTTCTCTATTACCCACAAGGGGCTAAACATAGAGGGGACAAATGAGGACAGACAAAGGGATTAAGTTGATTACATCGACTCCAGTACGCAACTGGTACTTAATTTATCGACCCCGAAAGGCACAGTCGACCTTGGCGGAATTTGAACTCGGAACGTAAAGACAGACGAAATACTGCTAAGCATTTTGCCTGGCGTGCTAACGTTTCTGCCAGCTCGCCATCTTATACTCAGTCTTAATATGTTCCCCCCGTGTTAATTGTTTCCTGATGGCTCAAGGAATTCAAACTAAATGGGCGCATTACTCAAAAAGGGTCATATATTTCCATGCTGGTGCTGGTACTACATAAAAGGCACCCAGTGCACTCTGTAAAGTGGTTGGCATTACAAAGGGCGTCCAGCCATAGAAACCATAGCACTTTGCTTTCACATCTGTGTTACAAGCTACATCACACTAAGAGCAATTTTTTTGATGGATTTAAAAATAGAACAAGTGTGTCTTTGCTCTGTATGCTGGCAAATATAAATAATAGCTAGTCCCTTCCAATCATTTAATCTGAAACTAATCAGAAAATCTCTCGAACAACATTGATCGAGGGATCAAAGTACAGCAGAGGAACATCAAACGTCAACAATCAGATCAATGTGGGCAAAGAATCCTGGGAACAAATTCCATTTTTCATTGCTGTATGAATGTGTGTGTGTGTGTGTGTATGTGTCTCTCTGTCTGTCTATCTGCGATTGTGTATGTGTATATATTTGTGTGAGAGTGTGCATGCATGTATGTGTGAGTGTGTGTATACATGTATGTATGTCTGCACATATGTATGTGTTAGTGTGTGTATGTATATGCCTGAGTGTGTATATGTATGTGTATGTATATAAATGTGTGTGTATCTGTATGTTTGTCTGTGTATGTATATAGGTTTATGTGTGTGTATGTATGTACATGTATGCGTGAGTGTGTGTGTATATGTATGTGGGTATGGGACATGTGTGAGTGTGTATATGTCTATATGAGCATGTGTGTATGCCTATATGTCTGTCTATCTGCGATTATGTATGTGTATATGTTCGTGTGAGTTTGTGTATACATGTGTGCGTATATGTATGTGCGTGTGAGTGCGTTTATGTATGTGTATATGTGTGCGTGTGTATATAAATGTATCTGTATGTGTCTGTTTGTCTGTATGTATATAGGTGTATGTGAGTGTGTGTATATGTATGTGGGTATGGGACATGTATGTGTGAGTGTGTGTATGTATGTGTGATCGTGTGTATGTGAGTATGTGTATGTGTATGAGTGTGCATGTGTGTGAGTATGTGTGTGTGGACCAAATCTATGTCTCACATATATGCCTCAAAGTCATTTGCCAGAAGACAATATCACACTATGTGTTGACCTGCAAATACAATTTTGCACAGTGTGGTAAGTAGCTTGCTTACCAACCACATGGTTCCGGGTTCAGTTCCACTGCTTAGCACCTTGGGCAAGTGTCTTCTACTATAGCCTCAGGCCGACCAAAGCCTTGTGAGTGGATTTGGTAGACGGAAACTGAAAGAAGCCCATCGTATATATGTATATATATGTATGTGTGTGTATATGCTTGTGTGTCTGTTTGTCCCCCCAACATCGCTTGACAACTGATGGTGGTGTCCTGTAACTTAGTGGTTTGGCAAAAGAGACCGATAGAATAAATACTAGGCTTCCAAAGTCCTGGGGTTGATTTGCTCGACTAAAAGCGGTGCTCCAGCATGGCCGCAGTCAAATGACTGAAACAAGTAAAAGAATAAAAGAATAGGAAAGTGTTGCAATAGGGAAGTAAATAATGTTTTCATCTCCTGCTTCTAAATATCGGATATCGCCAGGAATTCTATACAGAGAACGAGAAATTAAAAAAATATTGAAATAAAAGATTTGTCAACATTACTAATTACATTTTTGTAGAATTAAATAATACAGCTGTATGCTATATGTAATTACATAAATTTAAAATGAAAACATCTGTTCATCAGTTCAAAACATACATACATTCATTCATACATGCATCGATATATATCATCATCATCGTTTAGCGTCCGCTTTCTATGCTAGCATGGGTTGGACGGTTCAACTAGGGTCTGGGAAGCCAGAAGCTGCACAAGGCCTACTTTGAAATGGCAATGTTTCTAAGGCTGGTTGCCCTTCCTAACGCCAACCACTCCATGAGTGTAGTGGGTGCTTTTTACGTGCCACCGGCACAGGTGCCAGACAAGTCTAGCAAACGGCCATGATCGGATGGTGCTTTTTATGTGCCACCAGCACGGGGGCCAGGCTAGGCTGGCAACGGCCACGAACGGATGGTGCTTTTTACGTGCCACCGGCACGGGGGCCAGGCGAGGCTGGCAACGGCCACGAACGGATGGTGCTTTTTACGTATATATATATATATATAGATATACATACACATACACACACAAACACATATGCTTTTGGTGTGAATGGTGTTTTATATAAGCTTAAAGCTTATGGCGATCACTGTGCAATGACTAAGGAAAATAGTCTAATAAAGGGGCATATAAGCTCTCGACAGAAAAATAGAAAGCTTTTCTAGCCGTGTGGGAGTCGAATCCACATCCCTTTGTTAACGGACTAAGTGTGTTACCTTTACGCCAGCTAATCAGCCTCCATTTTCCTCTCAAATTTAAGAAGTATAATAGTTCATACATTATTTTACATTTGACAGATATTTATCCTCATCTTGCCAAAGATTACATAAAGCTAGAAGAAATCCAAATGTAGCACAGCCCAATGCAGGACATCAGATTGAAACTTTGAAGTCACTGTCACTCTTCTTGTAAAGGTGTGTGGCTGTGTGGTAAGAAGCTTGCTTCCCAACCACATGGTCCAGGGTTCAGTCCCACTGCATGACACCTTGGGTAAGTTTCTTCTACCATAGTCTTGGGCTGACCAAAGCCTTGTGAGTGGATTTGGTAGATGAAAACTGAAAGAAGCCCATCGTATATATATATATAGGCACAGGAGTGACTGTGCGGTAAGTAGCTTGCTAACCAACCACATGGTTCCGGGTTCAGTCCCACTGCGTGGCATCTTTGGCAAGTGTCTTCTGCTATAGTCTCGGGCCGACCAAAGCCCTGTGAGTGGATTTGGTAGATGGAAACTGAAAGAAGCCTGTCGTATATATATATATATATATATATATATATATGTGTGTGTGTGTGTCTATATGTTTGTGTGTCTGTGTTTGTCCCTCTAGCATTGCTTGACAACTGATACTGGTGTATTTACGTCCCTGTCACTTAGCGGTTCGGCAAAAGAGACCGATAGAATAAGTACTGGGCTTACAAAGAATAAGTCTCGGGGTCGAGTTGCTCGACTAAAGGTGGTGCTCCAGCATGGCCGCAGTCAAATGACTGAAACAAGTAAAAGAGTAAAAGAGAATATATATGATGATGACTGGATTTTTTTTATTACTCTTGGTACCTGTCCTCAGATTGACACCCAAACACTCTGAAATGTTTATATTGGAGCTTCTGGCGTGAATGCCAAGCAGTATAGTATGTCGTTTCCAAATTTCTGGCAGAGTGAATTGCATCATGGTGCTGTCTTTCTTACAGACAGTGCCCAACTGACCCTACTGTACTATGTAGTTAACAAAATCAAAAATAAACAATAACCATGCGTGAAATGAAGAATTTTAATTAGCAACAATTTACTCATCACCCTCTGTATATATGTATATATGTATGTGTGCTTGCAAGCATGCGTATGTGCATGCATGTATTGTAATTCTAATTTTCAGATAAGTGGGATAAATAAAATAAGGAATTTGTATAAAAGAGGACATGCAGAAATTATTTGAATATCTTTAATACATTTTAGTGGGTGCTGAAAAAAAGACAAAACAAAATGAAAATATTATTGTATCTCATTTGTTGACACAAAGCAACCACTACTTAAAAAAAATGTCATTAGGAAGAGAGATTGCTAAAGAGGTGGGCGGAATAAAATATATATATACTCTTACTCTCTCTCTTTTACTTGTTTCAGTCATTTGACTGCGGCCATGCTGGAGCACCGCCTTTAGTCGAGCAACTCGACCCCGAGACTTATTCTTTTTGTAAGCCCAGTACTTATTCTATCGGTCTCTTTTTGCCGAACCGCTAAGTGACAGGGACATAAACACACCAGCATCGGTTGCCAAGCAATGCTAGGGGAACAAACACAGACACACAAACACACACACACATATATATATATACATATATACGACAGGCTTCTTTCAGTATCCGTCTACCAAATCCACTCACAAGGCATTGGTCGGCTATAGCAGAAGACACTTGCCCAAGATGCCACGCAGTGGGGACTGAACCCGGAACCATGTGGTTGGTTAGCAAGCTACTTACCACACAGCCACTCCACTTATATCTATAGGAAAATTAGATAATAGATATGTTGAATAGATACAGAATATGAATATGTATGTGGGGAATAAAGATGTCCTTATATAGATTAAATTATAAATTAAAAATACATGAGTATGAAATATAGGTGTTAAAAAAAAGTAATTATTTATGGCGCTAGCAGTGAGGATAATGATGAGCTGAAAGAAAAAATTCTTTGAAGGAAAATTTTTGCAGGAATCAAGATAAGAAATATGGCAAAAAAATGATTGCATGATCTAATGGTTTTTAATAAATTCTTAGTGCATATGTTATATCAGTTTGGGGACTTATATCGGGGTAATAAATACTTAGGAGTATGTCTACAGGTCGATAAAAGCTCAGATCATTTGCTTAGATTAGTGGTGGTTTCTCAACCATTTTTTTGCCTAGGGATCCCTTTGGTTTGTAATTTAGTAGGGCGCCCTTTTAGCCTTCGAAGTTTTAAAAAATCCCATTATATCTTTATGTAGGCGCAGGAGTGGCTGTGTTGTAAGTAGCTTGCTTACCAACCACATGGTTCCGGGTTCAGTCCCACTGCATGGCACCTTGGGCAAGTGTCTTCTACTATAGCCTCGGGCCAACCAAAGCCTTGTGAATGGACTTGGTAGACAGAAACTGAAAGAATCCTGTTGTATATACATATATATATGTGTGTGTCTGTGTTTGTCCCTCCAACATGGCTTGACAACTGGTGCGTTTATGTCCCCGTAACTTAGCGGTTCGGCAAAAGAGAATGATAGAATAAGTACTAGGGTCAATTTGCTCGACTCAAGGTGGTGCCCCAGCATGGCTACAGTCAAATGACTGAAACAAGTAAAAGAGTTTGCATCCATGTAGCTTCTGGTTTAATCCCACTACATTGCACATTGAGCAAATGTCTTCTATTATAACCCAAAGCTGACTAATGCCTTGTGAGTGAATTTGGTACATGAAAACAGTGTGCAACCCCCATCGTATTTGTGTGTGTGTGTGTGTGTGCGTATGCCTTTGTGATTGTCCTCTCCCACCATCATAACTTGACAACCAGTGTTAGCGTATTTACATTCTCTTAATTTAATGGACTGGCAAAAGAGACCAAGAGATCAAGTATCAGATTTTTAAAAAAGTACTCGTACTCTTGTACTTGTTTCAGTCATTTGACTGCGGCCATACTGGAGCACCGCCTTTTGTCGAACAAATCGACCCCAGGACTTATTCTTTGTAAGCCAAGTACTTATTCTATCGGTCTCTTTTGCCGAACCATTAAGTTACGGGGATGCAAACACACCAGTATCGGTTGTCAAGTGATGTTGGGGGGGGATACAAACACAGACCCACACACACACACACACACACACACACATATATGACAGGCTTCTTTCAGTTTCCATCTACCAAATCCACGCATAAAGCTTTGGTTGGCCTGAGGCTATAGTAGAAGACACTTGCCCAAGGTGCCACACAGTGGGACTGAACCCGGAACCATGTTGTTGGTAAGCAAGCTACTTACCACACAGCCACTCCTGCACTTACTATTTGTTCAACTAAACTCTTCAAGTCAGTATCCCAGCTTCTGATCAAGCTGGGACTAGTAAAAAAGAAAACAAAGAGATTGTAATTTCTACAGGAACCAACAAAAGTCTTACATGCAGCATAGCAAACGTTAATCAAATATCAGTTAAAGATTTTGTGATATTTGTGTTTAGTGGGAAAATGTTAAGAAATTAAATAAAGGAGCTCTTTAGATATGTTTGTTTGCACACTTAAATTATACAGGGGATTAAACCACAATTTTTCATTGCCTGATTTTACACTTTTCAAACCTCCTACCCATACCTCAGTTTTTCTTCCATAATTTTTTTATTTTTCAAAAGGCAGTTGATTTATGTCAATGACTAAAGTTTAACATGTTTTTATTAGTGACTAAACAAAATACGTCATGGTATTTAAATATTTTCTACGTTTTATTTGTATAGCGAATCGTTTATTTTATTGATCACAATCATTTGAAGATTGGAAATAAGAATCCTGGAGAAAAGATTCATGAAATTTGCAATATATATATATGTGTATGTATATATATATATATCATCATCTGATGATGATGATATATACGTGTGTGTGTGTGTGTGTGTGTGTGTATACATATGCACACACACATACATACATATACATATGCTAGCCACTAAAGCTATTTTATTCTCTCTCTATTTATTTTCTCATGTTCTTTCTGTTAAAGAGCATAGGCACGAAACATTAAAGACTTTCTCACCTTCCCGAGCATTAAACACCTGTTTGTTGTTACACACTTGTCTTCGTCTTTTGTTTTTTTTTTTGTAAATCCCAATTTATATATATATATATATATATATATATAGATATATATATATATATGTGGATATATATATAT